>NW_020169871.1:0-5042 GCF_002117355.1 Postia placenta MAD-698-R-SB12 | reverse complement strand
TACTACTAGCGCCCATACTGGCGCCTGTCTTAGCGCTCACCCGCAGGTTGAACATTATGTAGCTTACATAATGGGGTCCGTGCGCACTTCGTACTCGGCATCGTACCACTACATTCCTTTCTTCACTAACACGACCACATAGACACGATGGTCCGTGCGTAGTCGGTACTTGTATAAGTAGTTGTACCATTAGTCGGTCGAACTCTAAGTTCGACCTGGTTATTCATTCAAGTCTCTGCTCCTCTTCGCTTGGGGTAGTGGTCATTCTCGACTTCCTCGCTCGATCTTCAGGACGACGTACTGTCCACAAGTCCTCGCTCGTTGTCTACGAGTCAGGCATCGGTATAGGAGTATAGACCGTTGTATCAAAAGGTCGAACTTTCTAAGCTACGTTCCTAGTTTCACCTAGTCGAACAACTCATCCACCATCACGTCGAACAACGCAGTAAACCCGGTTCCCTTGGGACTACCAGCCCTCGCAGGATCTCCCCTTCTCCAGTACGACTGAGCAGACCGTTGCTTCGTCACCACCACAAGAAGGACTCCCATCTATCCTCGAGGCGGCTCCTGGGTTCGCGCAGAAGGCTCCAACCCGCAGATCGTTGCCCATCAACAGCTTGTCAGCTATTACCAGAGACACCCTCCCGCTCACCCAGAAGACGTATTCGCCACCCTACGAATCAACGTCGAACCAGCACAAACAACAGAAAACCTACAGTCACCTGTTAACAAACAACCGTTCGAACTCCCGGACGTTCAGTACATTCCCATCGAGGCTCCAGAACTACCACCAGCTCCACCTGCACCAACCAACGCACCGGTTGAAGTCCCTATGGCAACGTTCACTCAAGCAGACATTGATCAGCGCATCGCTGTCGCCCTTGCGGCATACCAATCCCAACAGTCAACTGCCAACCGACCCCTTCACCTTGACATCCCCGCTCCCGAACCTTTCAGCGGAAAGGCGGAGGACCTCAGACGCTTCATCCAATGTGTCCTCTCCTACTTCGTCACCACCAACAACACCAGACTTAGCGATGAAGCAAAGATCGCCTTCACTGTAGCATTGATGAGGAAGGACCTAGGGAAGACATGGGCAGACGCATACTACGAGAAGTCGGCAGGGGGAGTCCAGGTCTATCCCGATTGGGCGGCCTTCGCCACCGCCCTTGAGGAAGTGTTTCCTGAGCACGGAACGCGAATCAAGGCGCACCAAATCCTGATAAAACTGCCCGAACGACAGAAGAACAAGAAGACAGCGCTCTCCCTTGGAAACTACGTCACCTGCTTCGAGCAGCTAGCATCGAAAGCCCAGCTCAAGGACGCCGAAGTCAATGGCGTCAACTGCACCGAGAACGACTACCACACTCTCCACGCCAACTTCGTCAAAGGACTTCCAAAGGAGCTCTATGTCTCTCTCGCAACCAGGGTCGCTAGAGACCGACCCAGCACCATGAAAGCCTGGTACGACGAAGTCCGAAACGCCGACGCCGCCGAACAAGGGGCCCTCACCGTCACTGACACCAGAGACTACGGCGAGCCAATGGATATCGATGCCGCTGCAGTCGCGGCAACCTTTGCCTCCACGTCGGGAGGAAGGAAGTGGGAACTAGGAGCAGTTCTCAATGAGGCCGACCGGAAGCTCCACAGGGACGGGAACCTGTGCTTCTACTGCCACATCAAGGGCCACAGCGCCAAGGATTGCCGCAAGAAAGCGGCCGCACGACAAGGGGGTGGAAGGCCGAACCCGGGAGGATCTGGGAAGGACGACTTCCGTGCCAGAATCAAGGCACTCTCCGCTGACGAGAAGCAGGAGCTGTACGAAGAACTTACGATGGAGGATTTTTGAAGGGGCAGGGTGAGCCGACGCAACCACTGCCCGTATCCGTTTCACTGTCCCGTGTAATTCTAGTAGTCCGAAATGAACGCGCTCTGCACATTCCGATTACTGTGGGACGAAAAGACGTCGAGGCGCGCGCTTTCATCGATAGCGGCGCAACTGGAATCTTCATCAGCCCGAGATTCGTCCGAGAACATCGACTTCGGACAGAACCCCTTCCCCGACCCATCCCCGTTTTCAACGTGGATGGAACCCCGAACAAAGAAGCACTCATCACGCGAAGAGCTCTCTTATCTTACAAGATAAGCGGAGAACCCCGATTCGTCAAAGCCTATGTCGCCAGCATCGGCAAGGAAGACATCATCTTCAGCCACACTTGGCTCAAACTCGAGAACCCCAAGATAGACTGGAAAACCGGACGAGTGGAGCTGAATCACCGGTGGACAAAAGACGAGACCAGGGCCTGGAAGATGGACCTGTACCAAAGGCGAGTGGCTCGGCTAGAACTAAAGAAGGCCGTAACTACCCCACTCCCAGAACCAACGAAGGATGAATTCGTCGTCATCCCCACCTCGGAACACGCAACCCTCCCCGAACGAAAAACTAGCGGCGCAGCAGGATATGACATCTCTGCTGCGCATCAACTCATCATCCCTGCCCGACGACGAGGCCTGGTCGGCACTGACCTTATCATGGCTATCCCCGAAGGACACTACGGAAGAATCGCACCTCGGTCCGGTCTAGCACTAAAAGAAATTGATGTCGCCGCAGGAGTAATCGACTCCGATTACCAAGGCAAGGTCTCGGTCCTGCTGGTCAATAACTCTGACCTCCCATTCACCGTCAAAGCCGGCGACCGAGTTGCCCAGCTCATCCTTGAAAGGATAAGCACTCCACCAGTAACGCTAACCGACTGCGTCGACGAGACTGAACGCGGGGAGGATGGGTTTGGGTCAACGGGTATTGCGTCCATCGAGGAACAAGCGGAGGACATCGACGATGATGAGTTCATCATTTCCTACTTATCTGGGGCACCGATGATCACCAAGTACGAGAAACAGGAACCCCTGGCAATGAGGGATGTTCCGCTCAAGGAGCAACTCCCTGAACCCTCATCTGGCTACAAACAACTTCACAACGGCATGATCTGGAAGGTCCACCACGACATTAGGCGCGTCACCACTTCCACCAAACTTGCAGCCTCGAATGCCCAAGGCAAGACAGAAAGAACGCTACCACAAATGGTACCATCCTACCTACACGATCTGCTCCCCGTTTTCGACAAAGCCACGGCTGCGCGACTTCCAGACCACACCGAATACGACCACGAAATCAACCTCAAGGAGGGCTTCGCGGACATGAAGCAACAGGTCTATCCGCTCAACCCGCAGCAACGAAAGGAACTCGACAAATTCCTCGAGGAGAACCTGAGTAAAGGGTACATTCGCCCTTCCAAATCCCCGTTGGCGAGTCCATTCTTCTTTGTTGGTAAAAAGGATGGTTCACTACGCCCCTGCCAAGACTACCGGCTGCTCAACAAGAACACGGTCAAGGATCGATACCCGCTTCCGCTTATATCAGACCTCCTGGACAAGTTGAAGCACGCCAAGATGTTCACGAAGATGGATCTCCGCGCCGGATACAACAATGTCCGAATCAAAAAAGGAGACGAATGGAAGGCAGCATTCATCGTACCCGGAACTGATGGCAAACCGCTGATACGTCCTACGAAACCCTAACCCCTAACCTGGGTGCGACCTAAAGGGACTAGAGAGATGGATTATAGTCTAGTGAGAGGGGAGTTAGCAGCAAGGTGTCCCGCAGTTCGAGTGAGCACGAGAAACGCCCTTGGAAAAGGCTACGAACAATGGGGAAGGTACGAGGTGGCTTCGACACGTCGTCGAAGCTACTCGGAGGCTGTGGAAAGTTAGCGACGATCGAAGCTCGGCAGAGCTCTTCGATGTATCGTAGAGAGAAGGGACACGATTCGATAGGGGGGACTTAACTAGGACACGGTTCGTAGTTTCTTCGACAATAGTCGAAGTCGAAGGGTTCGTCGAGACGGTATCGACGAGTAAACGCAGTGGACGAGGTTTCGAAGTTACGCAGCGAGGGACGAAGTAACGCAGTTGAAAGCTTAGACGCGGGGCGAACTCGACTTATGAGCTCTGAACTCGAGGGGGGAACCGGATCTTGTATTTTTGGAGAGAAGTACGACAGATTTTATACTACGCATAGGACGCTACGACTATTCGAGAGTGGCATACGAGTACAAGGGGCTTTGCATTGTCCCGCACGAAGCTGCCTCACCGAGTGGCACATATCAAGTCCATCGGTAGAGTGACATCATGCCGAACACGGAGATGAAGAGAAACATGCGAGACACTTCGGACCGGTGTCCGTCGTCGAAGGCATGCCGCGAGGTTCGATACCTAATCGGGAAAGACCGGCTACGTCGGTGTGGCATGGAGCGATGCGCGCGCTTGGCCGAGCGGCGTCAAGTGGCCCTATTGTTCGCCGAATGCGTAAGATGTCCCGGGATCTACGCGCGAGGCATCGGGACGACCGTGCCGAGCTTCGAGTAAGCGTCGCGCACCGTCGAAGATGTCGAAGAGCGTCGAAGGCGAAATCGAAGTGTTGGGAGACTGAGTCGAAGTGCCGGGCGGGATGCGACTGCCGAAAAGAGGTGAATCGGGGCCCAGAGGGGCTTGGCGCCTATCACCGCCGCAGCTGTACGAACCAATGGTGATGTTCTTTGGGCTGTGTAATTCTCCCGCTACGTTCCAGCGGATGATGAACACAATATTCGCAGACATGCTTCAAGAAGGCTGGCTTTGCATTTACATGGACGACATCCTGATCTTTTCCCAGGACAAGGCAGAACACGAAGAACGAACACGACGTGTTATCGAACGACTTCGACAACACGACCTCTACCTCAAACCGGAGAAATGTGCCTTCAACGTCACCGAAGTCGAATTCCTCGGCATGATCATCCGCCCAGGAGAAATCGCAATGGACCCCGTCAAACTAGCTGGCATTGCAGATTGGCCGGTGCCGTCCAACCTCAGGCAAGTACGCGCCTTTGTTGGATTTGGAAACTTTTACTGCCGGTTTATCAAAGGCTTCTTGGACAAAGCGCAACCGCTGGTCGCTCTCACCCGGAAGGACGTCGCCTGGACCTGGGGATCTGACCAACAGA
>NW_020169870.1:10657-13404 GCF_002117355.1 Postia placenta MAD-698-R-SB12 | reverse complement strand
TTATACAAGTACCGACTGCGCACGGACCATCGTGTCTATGTGGTCGTGTTAGTGAAGAAAGAAACGTAGTGGTACGATACCAGGCACGAAGTGCGCACGGACCCCATTATGTAAGCTACATAATGTTCAACCTGCGGGTGAGCGCTAAGACAGGCGCCAGTATGGGCGCTAGTAGTACAAGGAATAGAACGGAAAGACAAATGTTTCATTACCCCCCTGCCAGAGTCGAAGTCCCATTCGACTACTTACTGCTCACCATCTCCGTATAGCTCCCAATCTACGCCGTCATCCTCTTCTTCGTCGAACCACTCCTTGCGCGCATTCCTCCCCACGTTCATCCATTCCTCGCCAGAGAGGTGCTTCTGATGCGGCCAGGAGCTGTCCCACGTCCATTGAGTGGTGTCGGGTGTCCAGTCGGGGTCGACTTTGCGAAAGACGACGGGTGTATCGGGGCGGGGGCGTGAGGGTCCCGCAATGGGACTGGTTGGGGGTTCGGGGTTAGTGCTGCGCGGTGGAGGAATAGGTACTGCTTTCGTCTGCCTCTCTTTCTCCTTCCTCTCCTTCGCCTCGTTGATGATTTCCTCGAGGAACACGTTGTCGACGACCACCCCCACGCGTCATGCAGGCTCTTCAGGTGGTGCAGATACGTGTCACTTCATCGGCCTGGTTCCACACTCTCGCTCCAGGTGTCCAGGGGCTTCTTTTCTGCATCCTGCGCATCGTACGTCCGGACAGTCCCGTACCCAGTGTCGAGACGATCCGCATCGCCTGCAGCTTCCCTTCGGGGTCCAACCAGGGTTGGGTTGCCAGTCAGCCGGGATGGTAGTGCTCCGCAGCGTTGCTTGGAGGAAAGGGGATGGGATCGGGGGGCGCCTGAAGGCAGACGTCGGTAGGGGTGCGGGTAGGGGTAAGTACGCGTTGGGGATGGCGCGTGGGATGAATTTGTTGTGTCGCGCTCGGATGCTGCGCGGTAGGAGCGGTTGAAAGCGATGGGCCACTTTCAGATTATCGAGCCTGATGAGCTCGGTGAGGACGCGGTCGTCCTGTTGGCGTAGGAGTCGTTTGTGGTGGTTGATGGCCTCGTCGGCTGCCTTGACAGCCTCGTCGTATTCGCGGCAGGCGGAGAGATACGCCTCTAGTGCAGCGCGGTCGGTGGCATTGGTTGCCTCGGGGTTGTGGGCTTTGAGCTTGTTGAAAATGTCGGTGGGATTACTGAGAAGGAGCGTCAGCAAGGTGCTGTCGCCGACGTGGGTGTGCTTAGGGGTGTAGATTGAGAGCCTTTTCCCGCCTTCGGTCGAGGGGGCGTTGAACTGGTCGAGGAACGAGAGGGTGGAAGACATGTTGGTGCGAGTGGGGATGTAGCGACTGGGTAGAGCTGCTATCGATTCAGCTCAAGTCCTTCCTGTTCTTATACTCTGCCAACACTTCGTCCGCCGTCCCAGTCAGGTTCGCTTCGGGCTCCCATGAGTCATCGGCTGTTGAGTAACCCTTCCACCTGACGCGATATTCGTGGCGTCGCATCCTCTTGTTCTCTCGGTGTCCGATGATGGCTTCGACTTCGTAGTTATCTTCGCCTTCGATAAGGTCAGGGGGTGGCCTCGTGTAGTTCGGACCATGGATCTCCGTCTCCGAGTAGGGAGATAGAAGCCATTCGTGGAAAACGGGGTGGACTCGCCAGGTGCTAGGCAAGTCTAGCTTGTACGCGACTGTTCCAATCTTATCTAGGACTTTGAACGGCCCTTCTCGCCTCGGGGCTAGTTTCCTGGACGGGTACGGCAGCTTCAAGTTCCGGGAGTCTAGCCATACCAGCTGACCTTTATGGAAGGAACCCCCCTTCCTTTTTACTCTCTTGGCCAGGACGTTCTGGGCCATCTCCATTGCCGCATGTGCTTCTTCGCGGATGTTTTGCAAGTCCTTGAGGCGATAAGCTGCTTAGGGCGTGTTTGATCCCGGGTGCGCGGTGGGTATTCCACGAGGTTCGTATCCCATCATGAGTTTGAACGGGGATGCCTTCGTCGTGGAGTGCTCGCGGGAGTTGTGAGCAAATTGCGCGGTGTGAAGATGGTCAGCCCACTTATCCGGGTTATTGGCAGTGAAGCAGCGGAGGTAGATCTCCAGCTCTTGGTTTACTCGTTCTGTCTCGCCATCAGTTTGCAGATGGAATGCCGTACTCATGGCTGATTGAACCCCAGTCATTTTGCAAAGTTCTTGGAAGACTTTGGACGCAAATTGCGGTCCTCGGTCACTGATGATCTTGTCTGGAAGTCCAAACCACTTGTAGACCTCTCGGTACATTGCGTCTGCCGTCCCAAGAGCATCAATTGTTTTGTTGCATGGGATGAAAATTACCCCCTTTGTAAGGTCGTGGTCCACTACGACCAGGATTGAATCGAAGCCGTTGGACGGTGGCAAGTCGGTGATGTAGTCGCACGAGAATGTGCTGAAGGGCTTGGCATTTGCGCAGGGTCGAATGGGGATGATGGGCGGACGGGCTGGATGCGTGTTAACCTTCATTTGCTGGCAGATGCCACAGCCGTTAACATAGCGGGCAACAAACTGGGCCATGCTCGGCCACCAGTAGTCATGGCGCAAGCCGAGGAGGGTTTTCTGAACACCGGGGTGTCCTGCGGAGGGGAGGTCGTGATAGTGGGAGACAAGGCGCTTGCGAAGAGACTCATCTGGGGGTACATAGACCCGATCCTGGTATAAGAGGAGGTCATCATTGATGGACCAGTCTGTTCCAGTGC
>NW_020169870.1:0-5086 GCF_002117355.1 Postia placenta MAD-698-R-SB12 | reverse complement strand
CTAGTCGAACAACTCATCCACCATCACGTCGAACAACGCAGTAAACCCGGTTCCCTTGGGACTACCAGCCCTCGCAGGATCTCCCCTTCTCCAGTACGACCGAGCAGACCGTTGCTTCGTCACCACCACAAGAAGGACTCCCATCTATCCTCGAGGCGGCTCCTGGGTTCGCGCAGAAGGTTCCAACCCGCAGATCGTCGCCCATCAACAGCTTGTTAGCTATTACCAGAGACACCCTCCCGCTCACCCAGAAGACGTATTCGCCATCCTACGAATCAATGTCGAACCAGCACAAACAACAGAGAACCTACAGTCACCTGTTAACGAACAACCGTTTGAGCTCCCGGACGTTCAGTACATTCCCATCGAGGCTCCAGAACTACCACCAGCTCCACCTGCACCAACCAACGCACCGGTTGAAGTCCCTATGGCAACGTTCACTCAAGCAGACATCGATCAGCGCATCGCTGTTGCCCTCGCAGCATACCAATCCCAACAATCAACTGCCAACCGACCCCTTCACCTTGACATCCCCGCTCCCGAACCTTTCAGTGGAAAGGCGGAGGACCTCAGACGCTTCATCCAATGCATCCTCTCCTACTTCGTCGCCACCAACAACACCCGACTCAGCGATGAAGCAAAGATCGCCTTCACTGTAGCGTTGATGAGGAAGGACCTAGGGAAGACATGGGCAGACGCATACTACGAGAAGTCGGCAGGGGGAGTCCAGGTCTATCCCGATTGGGCAGCCTTCGCCACTGCCCTTGAGGAAGTGTTTCCCGAGCACGGAACGCGAATCAAGGCGCACCAAATCCTGATGAAGCTGCCCGAACGACAGAAGAACAAGAAAACGGTGCTCTCCCTTGGAAACTACGTCACCCGCTTCGAGCAGCTAGCATCGAAAGCCCAGCTCAAGGACGCCGAAGTCAATGGTGTCAACCGCACCGAGAACGACTACCACACCCTCCACGCCAACTTCGTCAAAGGACTTCCGAAGGAGCTCTACGTCTCTCTCGCAACTAGGGTCGCTAGAGACCGACCCAACACCATGAAAGCCTGGTACGACGAAGTCCGAAATGCCGACGCCGCCGAACAAGGGGCCCTCACTGTCACAGACACCAGGGACTATGGCGAGCCAATGGATATCGACGCCGCTGCAGTCGTGGCAACCTTTGCCTCCACATCGGGAGGAAGGAAGTGGGAACTAGGAGCCGTTCTCAATGAGGCCAACCGGAAGCTCCACAGGGATGGAAACCTGTGCTTCTACTGCCACATCAAGGGCCACAGCGCCAAGGATTGCCGCAAGAAAGCAGCCGCACGACAAGGGGGTGGAAGGCCGAACCAGGGAGGATCTGGGAAGGATGACTTCCGCGCCAGAATCAAGACACTCTCCGCCGACGAGAAGCGGGAGCTGTATGAAGAACTCACGATGGAGGATTTTTGAAGGGGCAGGGTGAGCCGACGCAACCACTGCCCGTATCCGTTTCACTGTCCTGTGTAATTCTAGTAGTCCGAAATGAACGCGCTCTGCACATTCTGATTACTGTGGGACGAAAAGACGTCGAGGCGCGCGCTTCCATCAATAGCGGCGCAACAGGAATCTTCATCAGCCCGAGATTCATCCGAGAACATCAACTTCGGACAGAACCCCTTCCCCGACCCATCCCCGTCTTCAACGTGGATGGAACCCCGAACAAAGAAGCACTTATTACGCGAAGAGCTCTCTTATCTTACAAGATAAGCGGAGAACCCCAATTGGTCAAAGCCTACGTTGCCAGCATCGGCAAGGAAGACATCATCTTCGGCCACACTTGGCTCAAACTCGAAAACCCCAAGATAGACTGGAAGACCGGACGAGTGGAGCTGAACCACCGGTGGACAAGAGACGAGACCAGGGCCTGGAAGATGGACCTGTATCAAAGGCGAGTAGCTCGGCTAGAACTAAAAAAGGCTGTAACTACTCCACTCCCAGAACCAACGGAGGATGAATTCATCATCATCCCCACCTCGGAGCACGCAATCCTTCCTGAACAGAAAGCTAGTGGCGCAGCAGGATACGATATCTCTGCTGCGCACCACCTCATCATCCCCGCCCAACGACGAGGCCTGGTCGGCACTGACCTCATCATGGCTATCCCCAAAGGACACTACGGAAGAATCGCACCTCGGTCTGGTCTAGCGCTAAAAGAAATCGATGTCGCTGCAGGAGTAATCGACTCCGATTACCGAGGCAAGGTCTCAGTCCTGCTGGTCAATAACTCAGACCTCCCATTCACCGTCAAAACTGGCGACCGAGTTGCCCAGCTCATCCTTGAAAGGATGAGCACTCCACCAGTAACGCTAACCGACTGCATCGATGAAACAGAACGCGGGGAGGATGGGTTTGGGTCAATGGGTATTGCATCCATCGAGGAACAAGCGGAGGACATTGACGATGATGAGTTCATCATTTCCTACTTATCTGGAACACCGATGATCACCAAGTACGAGAAACAGGAACCCCTGGCAGTGAGGGACGTTCCGCTCAAGGAGCGACTCCCTGAACTTTCATCTGGCTACAAACGACTTCACAACGGCATGATCTGGAAGATCCACCACGACATTAGGCGCGTCACCACTTCCACCGAACTTGCAGCATCGAACGCCCAAGGCAAGACAGAAAAAACGCTACCACAGATGGTACCATCCTACCTACACGATCTCCTCCCCGTCTTCGACAAAGGCACTGCTGCGCGACTTCCAGACCACACCGAATATGACCACGAAATCAACCTCAAGGAGGGCTTCACGGACATGAAGCAACAGGTCTATCCGCTCAACCCACAACAACGAAAGGAACTCGACAAGTTCCTCGAGGAGAACCTGAGTAAAGGGTACATTTGCCCTTCAAAATCCCCGTTGGCAAGTCCATTCTTCTTTGTCGGTAAAAAGGACGGTTCACTACGTCCCTGTCAAGACTACTGGCTGCTCAATGAGAACACGGTCAAGGATCGATACCCGCTCCCGCTTATATCAGACCTCCTCGACAAATTGAAGCACGCCAAGGTGTTCACCAAGATGGACCTCCGCGCCGGATACAACAATGTCCGAATCAAGAAAGGGGATGAATGGAAGGCAGCGTTCATCGTACCCGGAACTGATGGCAAACCGCCGCAGCTGTATGAACCCACGGTGATGTTCTTTGGACTGTGTAATTCCCCTGCTACGTTTCAGCGGATGATGAACACAATATTCGCAGACATGCTTCAAGAAGGCTGGCTTTGCATCTACATGGACGACATCCTGATCTTTTCCCAGGACAAGGCAGAACACGAAGAACGAACACAATGTGTTATCGAACGACTTCGACAACACGACCTCTACCTCAAACCGGAGAAATATGCCTTCGACGTCACCGAAGTCGAATTCCTCGGCATGATCATCCGTCCAGGAGAAATCGCAATGGACCCCGTCAAACTAGCCGGCATTGCAGATTGGCCGGTGCCGTCCAACCTCAGGCAAGTACGCGCCTTCGTTGGATTTGGAAACTTTTACCGCCGGTTTATCAAAGGCTTCTCGGACAAAGCGCAACCGCTGGTTGCTCTCACCCGGAAGGACGTCGCCTGGACCTGGGGATCTGACCAACAGAAAGCCTTCGAGACCCTCAAAAAGGCATTCCTAGAAGAACTGGTACTACACATGCCGGATCCTGATCGACCCTTCGCTATCGAAACCGACGCCTCCAAGTTTGCAACCGGAGCAGTACTACGCCAGCGCGACGACAACGGTGACTGGCATCCTTGCGGATACCTCTCTCAAAGCTTCAATGCAGCAGAGAGAAACTACGACATCTACGACAGGGAGTTATATGCGGTCATCCGCGCACTAGATGAGTGGAGGCACTACCTCATCGGCAGCCCATACCCAGTGACGATTCTCAGCGACCACAAGAACCTCACATATTGGAAACAAGCCAAAGACATGAACCGACGACAAGCACGCTGGGCGAGTAAACTGACCGAGTTTGACTTCCGCCTGGTGCACGTTCCTGGTACCCAAATGGTGCAGAGCGACGCTCTCTCCCGTCGACCCGACCATGATGACGGCTCAAATGACAACACTGACGTTGTTATGCTTCCACCGGAAGTATGGGTCGCTGCCATCGACATCGACACCCGCGACACCATCCTTTCCTTCAAAGACGACCCAATAATGAAGGAAGGACTCACTGCAGCGCACACTGGAGGAACACCACGCACTGGAACAGACTGGTCCATCAATGATGACCTCCTCTTATACCAGGATCGGGTCTATGTACCCCCAGATGAGTCTCTTCGCAAGCGCCTTGTCTCCCACTATCACGACCTCCCCTCCGCAGGACACCCCGGTGTTCAGAAAACCCTCCTCGGCTTGCGCCATGACTACTGGTGGCCGAGCATGGCCCAGTTTGTTGCCCGCTATGTTAACGGCTGTGGCATCTGCCAGCAAATGAAGGTTAACACGCATCCAGCCCGTCCGCCCATCATCCCCATTCGACCCTGCGCAAATGCCAAGCCCTTCAGCACATTCTCGTGCGACTACATCACCGACTTGCCACCGTCCAACGGCTTCGATTCAATCCTGGTCGTAGTGGACCACGACCTTACAAAGGGGGTAATTTTCATCCCATGCAACAAAACAATTGATGCTCTTGGGACGGCAGACGCAATGTACCGAGAGGTCTACAAGTGGTTTGGACTTCCAGACAAGATCATCAGTGACCGAGGACCGCAATTTGCGTCCAAAGTCTTCCAAGAACTTTGCAAAATGACTGGGGTTCAATCAGCCATGAGTACGGCATTCCATCTGCAAACTGATGGCGAGACAGAACGAGTAAACCAAGAGCTGGAGATCTACCTCCGCTGCTTCACTGCCAATAACCCGGATAAGTGGGCTGACCATCTTCACACCGCGCAATTTGCTCACAACTCCCGCGAGCACTCCACGACGAAGGCATCCCCGTTCAAACTCATGATGGGATACGAACCTCGTGGAATACCCACCGCGCACCCGGGATCAAACACGCCCTAAGCAGCTTATCGCCTCAAGGACTTGCAAAACATCCGCG
>NW_020169869.1:6081-13703 GCF_002117355.1 Postia placenta MAD-698-R-SB12 | reverse complement strand
TGTTCTTGAATATTGGTAGGATGGGCTTGGTATCTGATCTCTGGGAAAACAATTATTGGTACATTGTACAGTCTACCAAACTGAGAGTTGTCACTAGTGGCATGAGAGTCTTGTTTCTCCGCCTTCTGATGCTTCTTCGACTTTCTCGTTCAATTGGACTGAATTCTATCGCATTCAAGTGGAGAAACATGTATGAACCAAAAGGAATATGGGAGGGTTACAAGGAATGTTGTAGCTACACAAATATGCCGAGGTATTTCATATAACAAGGAGTTATGATAAGACAATTTGCCAATGATTTGATGATCTAAAGTTAAGTATTAAAGGCTTTAGGATCAATAAATTAGAACTGAGTGCGGATTTGATTGTAATTGAGAGGTCATAGTAAAATCATGAGGAAGTGTGCAGATGCCAGGGGAAGGTCAGAGAGCTGGCGGGCAAAAGAAATACAGATCAATCAGATAGGAATTTACTTCCTGGTTCAAAGCATTCAAAAGCACATGGGGTATTCCGTGAAGTAAATATGATGCCAAGGCAAAGGATTGGTGCAAGATGGGTTTGCAAAGTTGTTTCCAAGGCCAGGGCCAGGTCAAACCTATCAATGTGAAGTTGCATTGATGCATGTCCTGTTGAAATGCGCTAACCCACATGGTCAGGAACAAGCTCGCAAGCTCGGGCGCGCGAGTAGCCAGAGGCCAGAGGTCCCATATTGTAGTATTAAATGACCGCGCGCAATATATGTACAGTACACGATTGTCCCTTACAGGCATCGCTAGCTTATGAACAAACACGCTCATCGCGCCACCGTACCCATTGTTCCAACATGTCCGTTAATGTGGGAGACTACATAAACAGTTATGGGGGTCAACATAAAGTATGGGGATCAACAAGGAGCGTATGCAATGAGGCCAACAAGGAGTGTAAGTATGGAGCAGTCGTATGTACGGGTATAGGCTCAATCATCATGCAATACAACCAGTCCAGTGTCATTCGGAGGCTATCATGCATGGTGATAGCAGTTGGATGCTTGACATTGTATTATCCTGGATGGTGTGTCATGGAAGTTTAGAGCGGATCACCAGTGAGTACTCACAGTCGCAGTCAGAAATTAGTGCGCAGCGCTCCCCTCGTTGGATGTGGAGGCATTGGAGTGCGACTCCATCGTGGGCAAGTTCGGCGACACAGCACGGTGGAGGAGAGGGGTGTAATTGGTCGGCCAGCGCTCGTCCGGCGGGCAGTTCGCGGGGAGGTGCTGGCGCCTCACATGGCGGAAGAGCCAGGCCCGTCGACGTCTCACTGTATGCTCTGTTGGGACCCACAGCTCGGCCAGGCGCATTTCGCCCAGCTCATCTTCATTGATGATGAGGAAAGTGATCCAATCCTGGTTGATCGCGAGAGTCGCGACGATGATGGCCATGTTCCGGGCTTGCTCAGCTGACTCTCCGGGGCGGACCAAGTGCAGGAATTGGCCGACTGCCAAGGGCCGGGGAGGTGCGTAGTGATTGACCCAAACGGTGGGCTCGACGAAGAGAAAATCACTGACGCGTTCAGCGCGTACAGACATGACATCGAAGAACGAGATCGCCCGTTGAAATAGGGAGGGCCGCGGGTGAGATAGGGGTGAAGGTTGCATTGGGGGCTGGGTGGCAGGGATGGTACGATTACTGGCTCGCCACCGCAGACATTCCTGCTGTTATAAGTCCTCAAACCAGCGCCTTTGCGTGAGAGCATCTCGCTTGGTAGGTAATTAGCGGTGACGTGCGGTGATTAGACGTTCGCTTGACGGAAGCGGAGAAGGTTCTGTGGGAGTGTTAGACGGCCTTTTGAGATCTTTTTACGTATTGTTATGTCACATGTAGATCACGAGATGATGGGGTAATTTATCTCATAATGTCAAAGTCGCGTGAGAATGGTCAGTAATGCGTGCATCCGGGACGCACAGGCGGCGTGCGTGAGGCGAGCCGGGCGGTGAAGGATGGGAAGACGCGAACCTCCGAGCAGATGAGTGCCGGGCGAGGTGACACATGCGTGCGTCTTGGACGCACGGCCGCGCGCGGGGCACCATGGCGAACAACGCGCGCGTGCGTCTTGGCCGCACGGCCGCGCGCGGGGCACCATGGCCAAGGCGCGCGTGCGTCCGAGACGCACGGCCGCGCGCGGGGCACCATGGCCAACCACGCGCGCGTGCGTCCAGGACGCACTCGCTGAGTGCCGCCTACACGGGCATTGACCAGTAGTGGCGCATACATGCCTCTCGGACGCATGTAAGCTCCTGGGAATGACTTTTCTTGTATAAAAGATCATATAGATGTGGACATTGAACAAGAGCCGCAGAACATTTTGAGAAATAAATACTGAATGAATAAAAGCATGTATTTACTTCATTGATCAATATGTGGACGCCCGAATTAATAACAGGACTAGACTATGTAAGTAATGTTTTTGAATCCCAAGGCTTTATGTGATAGATGCGACTATTGTGCTACTGTTACTTACGCTCGGTGGTCCGCAGAGACTGGTAATTCGTGCATTATTTCGCCCTCGAGATTTTCCGCAAGCCATGGGTAGCTTGCGACAAACAGAAGCCAGTCCCATCCGCGTAGGGAGGCATGACACCGTGGCACACGCAGTTCGTGTGTGGATCCGACAGAGTGAACATTGAGGCTATAAACGATAGTGCGTCTTGTCCACTCTGTGACGCGTCCAATCGTTCCGCTAAGATTGTTCTCGCGTATTCTCATACCCGTATGGAGTCGTCGCGGAGGGGAGGCAGCTAAGCGGATCGGTCCCGCGGGTGGATCGGGATATGTGGGGACGTCCAGCTGTACGTCGAGTGTGGTGGGGTCATCTGCCACTGTCATGGCCGACGTGACATCGAGGTAGGGGCCCATGATCGTAATGGAGTGGTCTTTCCTCAGAGGCAGCGGTGTTTTGTCATCGGAGTGTGTGGGTGCGCTCTCCATGCCACTTTCGCATGCGTCCTCCGGGGGCTCTTCATTCTCATAATGAATGGCGATGTCGTCGCGCCCGCGGGCCAGCTGGCTTGGCACTACCGTGTTTTGGTGAAGATCTGGGTGCGCGATGTCTTCGTTGGGTTCCTCTGGTATTGTATCGAGCACGCGTGGTTCATAGTCTGCCACAGGCATCACTATGGCCAGGCGGAGAAAGACGTGGGCGATTTGAGCGGGGGAAAGCCGCCTATTGAGCGCGCGGGCAGTCGGCGGGCGCGAGGAATCATTGGAAAGTCGAGTTGGTGATATGGGGGAGTTCGGCGGCGTAGGAGCTATACACTGATCCAGAAAAGGGCGCGGTGGTGTAACAGGGGGCATGGCCGCTCCTCCGAGATGTACAGGCTAATGTGTGGGTGTAGTTATACATCCTTTGAGCGTCTCTTCACGCTAGCCGTTGCTTCCCTCCATCATTCATCGCTTACGAGAGGATATTAGCGACGTAGTGGTGTGTGCGAGGATTGGGTCGCTTAGTGAAAGTTCAAGCTAGAGAACCCGGACTCCCGCGAAGGGTGGTAGCCTGGGCCGTGATGAGGCCGACGCCAAAATCAATCTTGACGAGCCTTTGTCAGGAAGCTTATACAAGTGATACTTTCACTCTCGTGCATGTAGATACTCCCTTGGTCGTTCTAATTGCATCACTGTGGGTACGAGCGGCGTACTGGCCGCTTGTTTTAATCCACCCGCGCATTGCTATTGTCTGAGGCCGTTGCAAGATGACAAGAACTAATTGGCTAGACGGGCTCGATTCACCAGCCTTCTTGGAGGGTAAGTGCGACTGAAGCGACCCCGTGCGCATGCATGCGTCCTGGACGCACGCGTCCGAACACGGACCAAGGACCTCACATACCAGCCGGCATGCGTGCGTCCTGGACGCACGGCACGCGCTGCACCTGTTCCCTGATATGCACGCGTTATAATGTCTTAAAGAACTAATTACATCAATCGATCGGATGAGCATTCAAATACAAGTAGTCTACAACACAAATACATGGGAGTCTCAGCGGGACAAAGAGTGCACGGTTGATCCTCCGCCTACGTCCTCTTGGCACGGGGTTTAGGCAACTGCGCGAAGCTGGGTGCCGAAGAGATGGTGGCAGGGATACGTTGCGGCGCATAAGAAGGGCGGTTGTGGTGGCGCTTGGCTGGCGGGGAGTCGCCAGTCGGTCCCTCTGCACGGTGCTTGGAGGCAGTGGCAGCGGACGAACCGCCGACGTCGTCAGTATCGATACTGGTCAGAGGTGCTGTGGAAAACATGAGAGACAAGAAGCAGGAAGGACGGAGAAACTCACAGGAGGTCTGCGTCTCGTGCGGTGCGGCAGTCTGAGATAGGTTCTGAGGTAACACGCGATCGGTGAGTGATATTAACCTGCCCAAGTATAGGTGCTTACCGCCGAGGAGTCAAGCATGGCCACGTGGTCATTGAGGACCTGGAGTCCGCTACGGATGGGGGGCGTCAACGACCCAAGTAATTCGGAGGAAGTGCCACCTCCGTGGCGTGGTACCCTTCGTGCTGAGAAGTACTGTGTTGGGACTTGCCGGTCGCTCGCAAACGGATTCTGTCCAGAAGTGGATTTCACCTTCGTGGAATCGGCCCGGAGAATGTCCTTTGGATAACTGTCATTCAACTCGATATCCTCCGGGAGCTGAGTACTCTTCGCATCCCCAGATGGGTCCCTGCAAAGCGAGTTTAGCATGGTGAGTGGGTACAGTCCAAACAACGCACGCCTGCTTAGGAACAGCATCCAGGTCGTCCACGTCTGTGCGCGCAAGGAGTCCAAGCAAGCTAGGAGGGCGCCCCGCGTCACCCTCAGCTCCTGGGAGTGCTGCATCATCCTCTGAATCATCGACGAGGTCCTGATTTCGTCGGAGCACCCGTCCTTGGCGTTCATCATCCGAGCTTGATACGACTTCCTGAGACAGGGTCTTCTGTGGTATGCACTTGGTGCGCGTGGGTGGCGGAGCTGGAGAGGCCGATCGCTCAGGCTCAAGTGCGGCGGGTCTCTCCTTCTGCTTTCCCTTTGTGGCCTTCTTGTCGGCCTTCTTGTCGGCCTTCTGCTGGTCTTTCACGGCCTTCTTCTCGGCCTTTTCCTGGTCCTTCGCGGCCTTCTTATCAGCCTTTTCCTTCTCTTTCACGGCTCTCTTACTAGCCTCTTCCATTTCCTTCGCGGCTCTCTTCTCGGCCTTCTCTTTCTGTTTCTTCTCGGCCATCTCCGCAGCGGTGAGTTTCTTCGGCCCAGGCTTGTCAGCTACCTTGTCCATAGGTTCACCTTGCTGTGTTCGCTTGGCTCTGCTTTTCTTTGGGCGCGTCTCTGGTGTGCTAGACCCTTCTGCATGTTCTTCATTTGCATTTGCGATTTTCCGGCCACGCGAGGGCTTGCTTACACACGGTGGCTCGATCTGCTCCTCTGTGAAATCTGTGACTATTTCGCCTTGCAACTCGGAGTCGTCGACGTCGATTTCAAGCTGCGGATCAAACACGCGCTCTGGGAGGCGTCAGCGAGCCCAAGGTGCACTTATGGTGCAAAGACTTACTCAACGACATGCTCGAGCCCATGAACGCGTGATGCATGATCGACTTGTCGAAGGAGATGTTGTTTAAGAACACATCAGAAGTGTTCCTCGCAATTAGACGGTAGACGAGGACTTGCTTGGCCTGGGGATCGCGCCAGAGCCTGCCGATGAGCTGCTGGTCCTGTTGGGCTGACCAGAGGGTGTCCTAGATGCAAAGTTAGCAGAAGCTATATAATCTTGAGGTGACTCACGACTATGATGAGTATGCACGCTATAGCAAGGTTCACCCCGACCAAGCCAACGGCAGACAGAATGAGAAGACGAGCACCATCACGACCACCGCGGGCGAATTGTTTGAGCATTGCCGCCCTTTTAGCTGGTGGCATATCGCCGGTGACGGTAACGAACGCGAAGCCATAGAGCCTCAAAATCTGTTGTTCGTGATTATGGATCGTGAACACCGGGGAAGAACGTGAATCAACGAGAAACTCACAGGCAGGAGCACACTAAAAGTGGAAGGGAAGGCCATATAGAGGACAATTTTGTCCGGTTTGCTGTCGTTCACGGGGTCACCGGCTTCGGCGATAGCGTCAGAGGCGTCGGGTACGAGGCGATTGTGCAAGTGTAGTTTGGCGCGTGGAGTAAGACCAGCAGATGCTTCATCATCCGCGTTCGTGACGGAGTTGACGAGAGGGCACCGCCCATCACTTTCGAGATGATAGCGGATCAAATCAGCCATGGCGACGATCTTGGCGGTCGACTGCGTCTGCCAATCTTGAAGGGTAGCCGGCATTGTCCAGATGAACTCTGGATTGCAAGCCATGTGCAGCAGCGCCCGACGGACAGCGAGATAAAATGACTGAAAATTGGAATGTGCGTGAGTTTGATTCCTACGCATGCAGCTATTCATCCTATAGTTGGAGTCTACAGCGTAAAGCACAGACAGGGCCGTGCGTCTTGGACGCATGCCTACACTGAGGGACCCACACATGCTGAGCGGTGAACAGGGGTGTGCGTCCCGGACGCACGCCCGCGCGGGTGGCGCCCGGTCAGGGCTGCGACACGCACGCGCCCCCTGCGTGCGGGTGTGTGCGTCCCGGACGCACGGCCTCGCAGAAATATTGAATTGATCAACTCACTTTGCCGTTGCTGTACACAACCGCGCCGCCTTTGCTATTGTTTGCCGCTTCGTCAGCAATATTGTCGAGATTCGCGTATTCCTCTTCGGCCAGTGTGAGCATGATGACTTGTTCTTTGTACGGCGTAAGCCCCGAGATCGGCTTCTTCCTCCAGTCTACCGAGTGCAGAGTGCGTCGAATCACAAATCCATCGAACCGTTTGCGGATGTCCTCCATGATATCGTCGACCAAAGTCGAAAAGGTGCTCTCGACGAGCTTGTTAACTTCCTTGCCACGGACGACGCGCGTGACGATGTTCTTGTCGGCGCCGCTAGACTTTGCATGCATGCGATCCGCGCGCAGCGCAGCGGCCAGCTTTGTCTTGTACTCGTGAAGCTTCACATCATTCTCCACGTTGTCAAATTTAGCGATCCCTAACAGGCATCCAATGTGCCATACATCCTGGTAATAACGCAATGAGATGAGGCGGTACGACAAAACGACGATTCTATACCGTTGCCATAGTCAATACGGGTGTTGCTGTCATAGCCATGCTCATCACGGAGATCTTCCGCAACTCGCGCGCGGCGCAGTAGGCCGCGTTTGGGGTACGCATGACATGCGCTTCGTCGACGATGAATACGCCATACTTGTGGCCGTATAAGGTTTTCTTGCGCGCGTCATCCCCCATAGTGGCTTTGTACTGGACGTCGCCGTGCCTCCGTCCCTTCCTCGCCCTTAGGTCGTTGATGCGGAATACGGCATCGCAATCCGAAGCTATGGCCTACGCCGTGTGCGTTCAGGAAATGACAATGCAAAATCGTGTCAAACTTACTGAATGGGTCGTTAAGATAATTTGTCGCGACGGTGGATGCTTCGACTTTGCATATACCGAGGCCCACCAGTCGCCGCGGTGGCTATAAGTCCCTGCGTGAGGAAGGAGATCCATGGAACCTTTTGCGATATAACGATGGATTTCCTC
>NW_020169869.1:0-3844 GCF_002117355.1 Postia placenta MAD-698-R-SB12 | reverse complement strand
TCCCCACCCTCACTCTGTCACCCCATGCGTGCGTCGCGGACGCATGCCTTGCCAGTAGCACATCGCGTGCACGCTTACCCCATCCACATCCGGGCGGACCTCGCCGCGCACCACTATGTGACGCTCATTCTCTCAGTGCCTGCGTTCGTCGCGCGGGAGCCCCACCGTACGCGCTATCGGACACACCTGGCGCTAGGTTTAGCGTGTTTCAAATGTATGTATTGAGACATCCTAGTCTCCGACTGCTCCAATCAGCTGTTCCGCTCCCCTCTGCCTCATCTCCCCTGCAACCTAACCTAACCTATATAATCACCGATCCCATCCAACTACGGACTTGTCACTTCCTGCAACATGGAATATCCTCATGAGCCCTGCGTATCCTCTCAGCTTAGTATCCAGCAATTCGTCGATAGAGCCCAAGAGGTGCTAGCCAATGAGGACAGTGATGACGCTGTCAGCGACTTTGTACGGTTTGCATTGGCTGGGCGCGACGTCTCTCACGCCGAACAAAAGCGTATTTTTGTCAATGCTCGCCAACATGTCGACACTGTGCTTCCTCATCAGTATTCGATCCGGCGCGACTACGATTCTTTAATCGGCATCACTCGTTCTCTCCCTTTCAATGATACACTATACCTGTACAGCTTTCCTCCAATCAGAGAGGCAATGCAGCCCTCCGACAACCCTCACGTCAAATTTGCGATGCCGATGGCCAACGTCCGTATCATCTCTATGCATCTGTTACTTATAACAACTAACCTGCGTATATCCAGGGCGCCACCCTTAAAGTCCCTCTGCAGCGCATCCCTAACATAGCATTCGGCAAATTGAGCCACCGAGGCCAATCTCGTTTGTTCTTCCCTGCACTCTGGGCCTCTGGAGAGCATCTCTGGTCCATTACCCAGGCTACGTATGCAAAGTTCTACGACACCATTCTCCTCCCAAGCATTCGGCATGTGTCCGCTGTGTCTGCCGCGCATTGGCCTATCTCCTACTCCAGTGCAATGAATCACGCTCGGGACGCACGTGGTCACTACCACTACCAAACTCTCGATGTCAACTATACCGACCTTGTTGAACTCGAGACTCAACTCCTCGAGCGTATGGATCAAGATGCCACTTTCAAAGGCGCATTCTGGGAGCACGAGCTCCGTGGAACCAAGGATGCCACCGGCCACGAATTTGAGGACGTTGACGCACACCGGGATCGCTTCGAGTCGTTCATCAGCATCCTGAACATGGACCGTGTCGTACCTGCTGAGTGGTGCGTGGACGTCGCAGTAGAGATCAGCATTGCTGGTTTCAACGTTGCCTGGTTAACGGTAGCGCACTCTCGGATCCTCGCCTACGCTCTCCCTGACGTCCACCCTGACCATTTGACTGCCATATCGCGCAATAAAAGCAAGTTCACTTCTGATGTCGTCGCGCATCTTGACGGCGTTGCAGGATGTCGTGTTGACCCGGGCCGTTACTGCGGATCAGATGGAGTATCGTACATCAACGTCTACACAACAGATAAATCGAACACCTACCAGCAGTGGCTAGGTTCTTTCGCCCGCATCCGCACTGCTGCACTCCTTCCTAAGGGAATCAAGGCTCTTCTCCGTAGCATGTCGATCATGGGTGAAGCGTTTGCTGCTTGCCGCACCACCTCATGTCGAGCGGGTGACATCTCCCAGGACGGTCATGCCCGCTTTGAAGTCCGCGTTCCCATTGCTAACGCTCTGACCGCGATGACTCGCAACATGGACGATCTAATTGGCCATGCTGTTATTTGCATCCCGAACCAAACTTGGTGGTCAGTGGTATCTGCTGCCCTCCACTCCGTGCTTTTCTCACTCATTCTCAGGCACTTCAAATTTTTGCGCATGGCTGCCCTCAACTACGTGATTGAAAATCTCGAGGCCGCGCCCTTCACATCTCGCTGCTGGTTGGAATCCCTCGCCCTTGGCGCTAATGCCGTGTACATGATCAATGCCCTCATATATAGACCCTCAAGCCAGAGGCTTGAGACTATCCTCCGCGACGCATCTTCTCAACGTGTTATGAGCGCCGATGGCGTAGTCACTCCCATTGGCGCCGCGCGGGGTTTGTATTTCCTCGCGGATGTCGTCTTTGACAAAGATGTGTACCGACTTCCTCGTCTCAGCGGCATGAGTCCCGAGACAATCTCGCAAATGTATGGCTGCCAGATGCTCCTGGAAGTCGAGCTTTTCTTCGCACCAGTCCAGCAACCCCGCCCTCAGCGACGGGCCAATGTCCACCGCATCCAAAACCGATTCACAATGTCTACCCAAGCAGCCGTCATCCGCGACGTCGACGAGGTGGCCGCTGTCGACTTCCATCTTGCGGAGAGAGGTGCCATCATCCGACCACAGCTTGCCATGCAAGGCCCAGACATTGTCAGCGACAACGATGATGACGACAACGCGCCAGCTCTCAATTCACTCGATGTACGTGTGTCCACTATGTGGGCGCAATTTACACTCGATATCATCCGCAAGGCGCCGAACAAAAAGGACGTGAGCGATCCATCCTATCTCCTCCTCACCCATGAGGAGCGCCGCCTCGCTTCAGATGATTTGTTCAAGACTACCGCGCTCCCTTTCACGCATGCTTGCTACCGCGTTGTCGACAACGCCATGTGGGGCAAGGCCTTTGATAATTACTTCCCCGTGGACCCTACCGCTCGTACCGGCCCCACACAGAACTTTGGCTCAGTTCTCTACAGGTCCGAGTGGTCCGTCATTGTATCGCAACTGGGCGTTGATTCTCGCACAACTGTCCGCCGTGAACTGAAGCGCAAGTTTGACGATTTCATATGGATTCCTTACGCCTCTGACCGTATCTGGGCCACCACTCCGCAGAGAGGCAAGATTTGGCGTCAACTCCCTGAAGGTCCACGCGTGTGCGCACCTCATTTATACGTCAATCCTCGCTTTGCCCACAAGCACTTTACCCTGCGCGCAGCCAGCAACGAGATTGAAGAAGATTCCGACGTGGACTCAACGTAGTTGCCTAGCTAGTTAGTTGATAGGTTACCTACTGATAAATGTTACTGTACTTGGTGCCTTACGGTTAGCCAATTGAATTATGTCTTTAATATATGATTGTCCTGGACAGACGACTAGAGCACCTAGGGCGGGTGATATTGAAGAATACACGTCCAAGAGGATGGGCCGGTCTTGCAGGCAGGCGTTGCGGTTGCCAGCTGTATAGTCCTCGGAGCGAAGTCTCATGAAAGTTGACTCAGGTGACGGCGGAGGCGAAGGTGAGCCTGCCAACTGCCCATGGACACAGATGAATGACGATGGAACGTATCATCCCGGGAGAGGTCTGAAATGTGTGCGTCCAGGAAGCACGGGTGTGCAGGCGAGGCACGCCATGGACACAATGGGACGCCCAGCGCACGACGCATGCGTCTGGGGCGCACGCATTGCGGGGGTAGCCCAATGAGCAGACTATGCACTGCAAAGTGTGGTGGACAGCGCGTGCGTCCGAGACGCACGGCGCCACGCTTGACGTGTATATGCACGACCGGGATACCAGTGCGTGTGTTCTGTAGCTGCATATGTCCGCATGACGAGTGTACATATTCCTTCGATAAAACAACCTAAAATACATTGCATTTACACATAATACAGGAGATGATACAGCGTTCCCAATGTGAGTGTTCGTGATCCAACCACTTGCCAAAGTTTCTGCTTATCCGCGCTTGGGCTTGCGTCCGCGCCTAGGCTTGGGTTGGGGCTTAGGCTGCTCGCTGACGACGACGGGCACGCGGGCGGGCTTGTTAACCCCGCGCCTTCCTCCTGCCCTGTGCTCTTGGATGGTGGAGACTCGC
>NW_020169868.1:13316-15340 GCF_002117355.1 Postia placenta MAD-698-R-SB12 | reverse complement strand
TTTTTTTTTGGACCAAAAAAAGGAGGGGACGGTAATGCAAATTTAAATGAACTATCTGTATTACCTAGTGTAGGTACAGTTAGTAAACATGCATTAAAAAAGGGAAAAAAAATAAAATTAGAAAAAAAAGATTATTTATTAATTCCTTATCCATTTATAGCTTTTTTAGTCGGTCTTATTGACGGAGATGGTTATATTCAAATAACTAGAACAACAAAAGGATTTATAGCTATAAAATTAACCATTTGTTTAAGTTTAGAAGATATTTCTACTTTAGAGTATATTCATTCTGTATTAAAATTAGGGAAAATCACAATTTACCGAGATTATAGAAACCCTATTTGTAAATTAACTATTAATAAAACAGATTTACAAGAAGTTATTTTTCCATTATTAATACATCATGGTATATTTTTTTTAACTAATAATCGAAGAGCTCAATTTGATTTAGCTATGTTTATCTTTAAAAATGATTTAAAATTGTTTGAAAAAATACCCGATAAAGAAATACCAACTTTTTTTAAATTACCTAAAACAGCTTTAGATTATCTTAATTTAGCTTTTTTTAATAATTGGTTAGTTGGCTTTACTAACGCTGAAGGTTCTTTTTTTATTAAAAATAATAATGATGGATGTTTTCAATTAAAACAAAAAGTTCATGTTCACTTGTTTGAAGCTTTTAAATTATTATTTAATACTAAACGAAATATTTCTATTGAAAAGGGGGAGTTTATGCAATTTTCCCTATCTTCTAAAACTGATATACAAAAAGTTATTAATTTTTTTTCCTTTTCAGGTTTTCATCCTTTAATCGGACTAAAATTTATTCAATATTTAAAATGGTTGACAAATTTACACGATAGTAATCGTTACAAAATTCTTAATTTTCCTGGCTCTTTGACCCTTAAGTCCCCAAGCCCGATCCCTGTCCTTTTTTTTGATAAACAAAAGGAATAGGGGGAAGAGCTTGGCGGGAGAGTAATAATGCATTTTTACTAACTTTATAATTTTTGTGAAACGGCTCCTTAAAACAGTAATGTTTTAGAGGTAAATGGGGAAAATTGCAAGAACGTCTTAATTATTACCACCACCAGCAATTGCGGATATTAAGATTACTTGCAGCGGAGCTTGACTAGGTATTTATTAAAATAATTATTTAATAGTAGGTCAAGAACGTTCAACGACTAACGAGTGAGTAATACCAACAATAAGCTCGACACGATCACCCCACAACCAATATTAATAGTTTATTGGTTGAAGACATAGTCTAAACATCGTTAACCGATGAGGATAGAGATTAAATGCTTTATCATAAATAATTTGTAATTTGGGGTGGATTTAGTGTAAGCAATGCCACTCTTAATAGATTCTTTTCATTACACTATTTATTACCTTTCTTATTAGCTGCTTTAGTTATAGCTCACTTATTAGCACTACATACACATGGGTCAAACAATCCTAATGGTGTAGGATCAAATTCAGATAGATATGCAATGCATCCTTATTTCACATTTAAAGATCTTGTAACAATATTCTTCTTTTTCTTAGTATTATCTATAATAGTATTCTATTACCCTAATTTATTAGGTCATAGTGATAATTATATTCCAGCTAATCCTATGCAAACACCAGCATCAATAGTACCAGAATGGTATGTTAAAAGATGCCATGCATAAGAGTAATCTTATGAATAATAAACTTCACTATATGCTGAAAACTCCTAAAGCTTAATCTACTTTAAATAAATAAATAAAGTATTAATGATTTAAGATATAATAATGGACAATCAGCAGGTAACCAAAGATTATATATTAAAATAATTGAGTAGGTTCCTCAGAGATTACACGTGAATCTCCTTACTGGTAGCAACCAATTAAATTACTAAAAAGTAAGGATGAAGATATAGTCCAGCCATTATTGAAAGATAATGGGTATTACATAAATGTATTAATTAATGTTATCAGATAACTACCACAAGTTTAGTATATTCACAAAATTTATCAACTATAACTAAAAAAAAAAAA
>NW_020169868.1:4503-12826 GCF_002117355.1 Postia placenta MAD-698-R-SB12 | reverse complement strand
AAAAAAAAAAAGATTATCAAAACTTGAAATATCCAAATTAACTATTGAAAGTCCTTTAAATGAAATAATTATTGGATTATTACTAGGAGATGGACATATTCAAAAAAGATCTTTAAAAGTTAATTCTAGATTTATGTATGGTCAAAGTAGTTTAAGAATACAACATATTAACTATTTTAACCACGTATTAGAATTATTTAAACCCTACTTATCTAAAGATTTTGAACTTAAAACAAAATCATTTGTAGATAAGAGCACTAAAAATAGTTATAGTTCAGTTAATTTTGCTACATTATCATTGCCATGTTTTAATTATTACAAAAATCTTTTTTATAACTCAGATAATTTGAAAATAGTTACTTCAAATATACAAGATTTACTTACTCCATCCCGAGGCCGCGAGGCAGCCGCACTTTGTGGCCTCCTGTCCTTTTGTTTCCTTTTGTTTTTGTGTTTTTTTTAAATAAAAAAACAATACAAAAAAAAGGAAGAGGGGACCCGCTTTGCGCTGGCGCGGAGCGCGGTTAATTAATTTTATTAAATTAATAAGCGCGGCCGCAGAGGGGAGAGGTTTAGTTTATTGGATTATGGATGATGGTTCTCTTCAAAATAAAGGTTTACATTTAAATACTTATGGTTTTACCAACCAAGCCCCTCCCCCCCCTGGCTTGCCGCTAGGCGCGATGGAGAAGGGGTAGGGTTTAAAAAGTTCCTTAGAAAATAGCTGGTTGTTTGGAGAAAATACCTTGAAATGTTCAATACATAAACATAAAAAAGGAGAAAGAATTTATATATGGGGAGAAAGCATGGATGTGATAAGACACAACATATCTAAGTTTATGCATAAAAATATGCTTTACAAAATAAACTATGATAAATTTAAATAATATAATTTTATGTTACTGATCTGTTACCTTTTTATGCTATATTAAGATCTATTCCAAATAAATTATTAGGAGTTATAGCAATGTTTGGATCTTTATTAATATTATTAATACTACCTTATGTAGATTTATCTAGAATTAGAGGAAATCAATTTAGACCAGCTATGAAATTATTTTTCTGGTTCTTTGTTGTAAACTTTGTAATATTAATGTGGATCGGTTCTCAACACCCTAATAGTCCTTATGTAGAAATAGGTCAAGTTGCAACTGCATTCTACTTTGTTTGGTTTATAGTTATAGTTCCTTTATTAGGTTTATCTGAAAATTCTTTAATGGATATAGCTACAAAATAAAAATAAAAATATCAATTAAAAAAATATTAATCTCCCCACCTTATTTATCACCCCCTTTAAAAAAATAAATCAAAATAAAAATTAAAATAAAAGACAGAGGTTAAATTCTCTTGGATTAATCGCAAGTTATCCTAGCCTACTCGGACTTAGATTTATTGCGATTTTTATAATTATTTATATAAAGATAAATTTTAGCTATATAAAAATATATTTTTAATAGAACTATTAAACTTATAATATCCTTTTTTATTTTTTTTATTTTTATATAAGAATAAAAAAGGTATACTCGTATTTTTAAAATATCTTAAATTTTATTCTACTTTAGTATACTGCCTTTAATATAAAGGTCACTTATTCTTGGTTAAACCTACTTGAGGTTATATAAAATCTCTTGTTTTCAGCCTTTAGTCTGTTTATATTTTATACCTCCCTACCTCCCCATTTACCCCTTGTACCCCCCTCCCCTCCGCCATCCCGATCCCCTATCCCCTCGCTTGCCGCTAGGCTGCCGCTAGGCTGCCGCTAGGCGCGATCGAGGGAGGGGGGGTACCGGAAGAGGGGGTGGCTGCCTCCCCTGTCCTTTTTTTGATAAAAAGGGAAGAGGGAGCGCGCTCCCGCCTAAGGGGATGGCTGTGGGATCGGGATTGGGATTCGGGGAGCGAGACCGGACCGGTTTAATATGTAATCGAGCGTAAATTACGCAGGCTTCCTTCTCCCGTAGGGCAAAGTACGGGATAAAATTTATTTAAAATGAAAAATTTACTTATTGATATTTTAGCTTTTGGAACTCTTTTTTCAGGTGTATTAGTTATTACTTCTAAAAATCCTGTTATTGCTGTTATTTTTTTAATCTCAGTATTTGTTAATGCTGCAGGATATTTAATACTATTAGGAATAGGTTTTATTGGTATCTCTTATATTATTGTATACGTAGGTGCTATTGCTGTTTTATTCCTGTTTATTATAATGATGATTAATATTAAATTAACAGATATATTAGAAACTGGATCTCAGTACACTAAAAACCTTCCTTTAGCTTTAGCTATTGGATCTTTATTTATATATGAAATCTTTACTATAATTCCTTTCAGTTTTAATAATGTCTCAGCAATCTCTGCTTTATTAGATTTATTAACTAACCTAAATGGATTAATATTAAATTCTGAAATTTATACAGTAGACTATGTTAATACTGCATTTAGTCCTGTTATAGCTGATACTACATTTACTAACTTCTTACAAATTGAAGCTATTGGACAAGGTCTTTATACTTATGGTGCTTCTTGGCTTATTATTACTAGTGTAGTATTATTACTTGCTATGGTTTCACCTATTTTCATATCCAGAAAAAATTCAACCAATATTTAATTTTTTTTAATATTGTTAACATCCCCTTTTTTAAAGTTAAGCCTTTCTTTTGGGACCCCCAAAAATCTGAAGTAACATTACTCAAAATTTAATTAAAAACAAAAAACTAAATCCCCCCCACCGCTGACGCGAGCCGGTCTTCCTTTTTTTAATTAACACAACCCCTCGCTCTGCCGCTAGGCGCGAGTGCGCTCCCTCTTCCTTTTGTTATCCTGTGTTTTTTTTAATTAAAAAACAATAAAAAGGACAGGGAAGGCAGCATCCCTCACGATCCCTAGGCTGCCGCTAGGCGCGATCGAGGGAGGGGAGGGGTGAGGAGAGAAATTTTGATTTATTAATAAATCCACTGGACGAACTTTTTTTTACATTAATAGGAGGAGGAAATAGAGCTGCTGCAGTTTTACCTGTAACTATAGTATCCAAACTCCTGCTTTAATGATAAATAGTAATGTACCTGTAACTGATTCTGCTTCAGCTCCTAGCCCTGCAGGTTCAACTTCACCTAAAGGATTCTCTACTACATCAAATACACCTAATTTTAGAAATATGAGTGTAAAAGATCTAGATATTACTACTAATGAAGCCGAATATGCATTTAACCAATATTTTAGAAGCGAATACTATATTTTATACTAACTAGTTAACAGAATAATGGTTTACTTATTTATCCTTAAGCCGTTTTTCGGTGAAAATAAATCCAGAATAATTTACCTGGTGAGAATCTCAGTCCGGAGGAGAAGACTTGTATATGATTTAATAAAAAAATTTTAATAAAAAGAATAATGATTCTTAATATTTATAAATATAAATATTTTATATTTATTTGTGATCTCTACCCCAAACCTGCATCCCTGTCCTTTTTATTGTTTTTTTTTAATTAAAAAAAAACACAGAATAAAAAAGGAAACAGGGGGTGGCGGGCGAAGCCCGCCCTGGCGGGATAGGGAAAAGCTATAGCAAGGCAAATTAAAATGTGTAAAAACTTATTAAACACTTCCCCCAAGGCCACAAGCCCCTCCCCTCTTCCCTCGCTCGATCGCGCCTAACGGCAGCCTCGCGGCATGATCGGGATAGGGTGTGCGGCGACCTCCCCTCCCCCGACTAATTAATTAATTAAATTAATTAGTAGGGGTTGGGGTTGTAGATGTTTTCATAATGTATATGGGCTTAATTGTTAAATCCCGCGGACTTGAATTTGACCATAGAGCAGGGATTATCCGCATATTTTATTGTTTTGTTTTTTATTAATAAAAAACACGAAACTAAATGATTTATTGACACCTATTTTTATTTTTTACAAAATATTTATCTAAAAATATAGATAAAAATTCTATTTATTTAGGAATTAAGAAAGGATATAATGTACCTATGCTACCTGAAAAATTATATAAAATATACAATCTGTTATATATTAGAATATTACGATTTATAGGTGGTGTATGTTTATTACTTGTCTTAACCTCTAGTTACTTATCGTTACCTATTTATTTGCATAAACCTATAATTATAATAGGTGCAATACAATCAGTACAAATACTTATTATTTGTATAGTTAAAATTATTTATGGGATTTATACTTTAAAATATAAATCTAAAGAATTTGAAGTAAGAAATTAACCACTAAATCAATATGCAACACATTTAGGTAAAATATTATTTTGTGCTAAAGTAGGATGTGCTGTTACTGGTGGAGCAGCTTCTTTTCTTGGAGCAGGTGCAGTTTGCGATGAAATATTGGTACAAGCTGGAAGAGAGAGATTATTTATACCTTTTATGGGTTCATTATATAAATCTTTTCTTTGGTGACATAACACCCACAAATCAAGAACGATTAAATGCTATGACTACTAACGCTAAATCTAATTCAGATAATAATAATAATAAAGTATCTGAAATGATAAAAGGATTTCATTCAATGAGTGAGACGGAAAAAGCAACAAATTTAACAGATATTAAAGATAATATACCCAAATCAAATAATTAGTTTCATTTATTTAAATTTTAATATATAATTATCAACCCCCCGTTTTCAAATAACAGAGGTTTAACTTATTTTCCTTAGAATTAAAAAATAAATCCTGCCCCTTAAATTGATAGCAGACCGGGAGAGAAGAGTCAGTATACACTTAAACCCCCCACTTCCTTTCCCCTGGCGGGCTTGTCGTTAAAATATCAGTCTAGCAAGTATTTATTCTATAAAAGAATAATGTGAAATACATTATTATGTAAAGAGGTATAAAACCTCTTTGTTTATTTTTTTTTTGTAAAGAAAATATAATTCCAGGCTGCCGCCAGGCTGCCGCCAGGCATAGGGCAGAGAATCAAACTGAAAGTGGGCTGATTTCTAGACTATCAAAATATTGAATTTTGTCTATTTTTCTTAAGCTTTCTTACTAACTTTATCTGTATGTAAAAGAAAAAACAAAATAAGCGCCAAATTTTTGTTTTCTTATATTTGTATTTTTAAAAGAAGTATATATTTTATATAGTATTTTTACTATTATATAAAATATATCACTTCTACTGTAATTAAGAATATTAGCAGTATAAATATTATTTCTTCTTAAATATTATTATTATACATATGAAAATGATTTTAATTAATTATAGTTTTACAATTTTAGTTTTATCTAAAATAATTTTATTTTGTTTTTGGTTCTGTGTAGGTATTTATTTATATAATAAAATATCTAATTCTTTTTTAAAAGGACAATTAAATAATTTAACCTTCTTTGAGATGGTTTTAGTATTTAATACTATATTTGTTTTTATTATGTTTATAAAAACAATATTTGTTGATTATATTTTAAGTTTATATATATCCGATATCCAATTTAATTTTTTATTCATGGTAGAACCAAATAGTACAGAATCGGTTAATAGTTTTAATACTGAATCAGTAAATCAAAGTGCTAATACTGAATCAGTAAATCAAAGTGCTAAATATGACGGTATTATAAAGAGTACTGCTTTAGCCACTGGTATGCAAATAGCTAAAAAAGTTCCAAGTATAGGGGCAAAAACAGCCGTGATGGGAGGTTCTGTACTTATAGGTGCTGGAGCGATAGCAGCTAAAAATATAAGTGGTAATATGTCAGAAGATATAGGGAAAAAGGCTAATACTTTAATATCAAATTCTACAGATTTAAATAAAGCAATAGAAGAAATGTTTAATTTAACAGGGAATAATGCTTTAGATTTATTAAATATTATTCAATTTTTTCACAAATTACAAATAATATTTATAATAATAATTGTTTATAATTTTATTTTATTGAATATTAATGAAGACAAATTAGAAAATTTTTTATTAAAGATATTTCCTACTAAAATAATTAAATTTTATATAAAATCTCTAAAATTTTTTAAAAAATCTGGTTTTATTATTATAATTTATTTATTAATTTTATTGCTAATCTCAAATTTATATTCAACTTATTACCTTAATTTCTTTATTTGTAACTTGGATAATATTATTGATATATATTTTAAAAAATAATTTAGTCACAAGTTATAAATTTTATTATGCTTGTTTAATTTTATACAATAGGTAGACGTTTAATAAACTACATTTATCATTCAATTTAAAAAACTTTTATTTAAAAACTATTGATCTTAACAATTTTATTAGAGACTTTTTACAATTCTTAAAGCTAATACTAAATATGCGGTAATAAATGAGAATAAAATACAGGTTTTAAATCAATGAAGTCCACTAATAAATCAAGGTTTAACAAAAATAATAGTTATTGATATCGAAACAATCCAAAATGAAGATGGACTTGTTAAAGCTTTCTTATTCTCTCTTTACGACGGAAAAGAATCTAAATCATTTTTTTAACAACAAGCTGATTATTTATTCAATTTTTATTAAGAAGAAAATATAGAGACTATCAAGTATTTTCCCCCTCCACAATTTATCAGCTTTTTGATATTATTTTTTATCTTCAAATATATCGCATCTGTAGCTAAAAGATGTTAAACCTATCTTAAAGGATGATAAAATAATTGGTATTAAAATTAGTAATAAAGAGAGAAACATTTCTATAAATTTAAGAGATTCTTTTTTAGTTTTACCTAGTTCTTTAGATAAATTATGTACAGTGTTTGAAACTGAAACCCGGGCGAACCCCGCTGTAGAACCAATATTATCCCCTCTTCCTTTGGTAAAAATCCTAAGTTTCAAACTTTTGCTGAATACTCTAAAGAAACTAAACCAATCGACAACTTCACAGAATGGAAAAAAGAAATCAATATCTTTATTATAATGTCCCAGATCAGACATTTTATATTGTTGACAAAATAGTTTTTAAATGATTATAATACATTCTTTATCTAATATTATTCATATCAATAATTAATCCTCCAGCGGAGATGAAGAGTTCTTATTTGTACTAAATTGATATTTTCAGAAAATACCCTCCCCTCCCCTACCCCAAGCCCCATCCCCAAGCTTGCGAGGGGAGGGGAGGCGGTCCCCTGTGTCCCACCCACCCCACCTCTCCCCTGGCGGGATGGCGGGATGGCGGGATCGGGAGGGGTGTAGATTTTAGGATATACCAGTAATCTATCCAAAACAGAGTGTATACTGTTATATTTGTAACCAACATGAAAGAATTTATTGAAATTTTAAGCTTATTTGGGATTCAGGTTAATGAAGCTAGTTCTCCTATATTGTTATTTGCTTGTAGTATTTTAGTTTGTCTATTGTTGCTTTATCTTGTTTTATAAATATTTTATATTAGTATTATTTTTATAATTGATAATAAAAAATAGATCCGTAGCTAGAAAAATTACCAGCAAGATTGCAAGTTTTCTTACTCCATATAATTAATATATATAAAAAAACTAGAATAATTTTTGTTATAATTGAGGTTATACTTTTTTTAGTTTGTTTAGGTTCTGTTATATGGTATTGTAGTAGAATTATTTATGGTTTAATGTAAGTAATTTATTACTATTGTAAAAATATAAAAATTATATTTAAGTATTCTGTCGTAGCTTTTTAATGGACTATAAGTTATTACAATAATAAGTAAGTATACTCTAAAGATGTTAAGAGATGGCTTAGGATTCCAGCGTAACCCTAGAAAAATAAAATATTTATATAATAATTATTATACTATATAAGAATATATAAAGATATATAATAATATATATATATATATTACATAGATTTTATTAAGAAACCCTCCCTCCCCTTATTCTAGAATTGGAATACGTGGGTGCGCTGGCTTACGCGCCAGCGCCAAGAGGGAGGGTAAACATCTTAATAGAAGAATTGCTTAAGATAAGATCTTAGGATACCTTAACTAATTAATAAGTTTAAACTTATTATTAATTATTAATTATATATATTATATATTAATTATAAATTAAGGTATTTATCTCTATCTCGAGATTATTTTAATCAAAAAAATAATTAAATTAAAATATTTTATATATTAGTATAAATATGTATAGTAGGGGACTTAATAAACTAAGATTATATAATAAAATAAATAAAATTAAATTATTTATCTAAATATGTAACTAAATATTGGAATATTTAAGACTACTACATTAATAGATTATCCCTTCATACTCGGGATAATCTATACTGGAAAAACAATACTGTTAAAAAAAGCATTGTAAATGTAACAAATAATATCAAAGGAGAAATACCAGCATTACCAAAAAAAAATAATAATTATTACAACAAAATTCCAAAATGGGTAC
>NW_020169868.1:0-4381 GCF_002117355.1 Postia placenta MAD-698-R-SB12 | reverse complement strand
CCTGCCTGCCGCTAGGCTGCCGCTAGGCGCGAGCGAGCGATGGCGCGAGCGAGGGGAGGGGATCGGGATTGTTGGTTTACTAATTCAAATTTCTGAATTAATATTATTTATTTTATATGCTTAAAATAAAATTAAGACTCCTACATTTATACTTCAGATCCTCGGGCAGATCCCGGCTTAGAACTGATCTCTTTTCCCTTTTTTTAATTAAAAAAAGGTATAACGTGCCTGTCCTGCGGTCGGCAGCCTAAGTTTTTTGTTTTTAATCTAAATTTTATAAAATAAATAATTAATTATTTTTAGTTAAAATATGTATAGAAGAGGACTCAATAAACTAAGATTATATAAATTAAAATTTATTATTTTTCTAAATATGTTAAAAAATATTTCAATATTTAATACTATATTTAATGACGCCCCACAACCTTGGCAAATTGGATTTCAAGACAGTGCAGCTCCAGGTTTTACAGGAATAGTTGAACTACACAATACTATATTTTTTTACTTAGTAGTTATTTCAGTAGGTGTATTTTGGGTTTTAGGTTCAATTATCTATTACTATAACTCTAAAAAATCTCCAATCGTTCATAAATATCTTAACCACGGTATAGATGTGCCTTTTCAAAAGTGTTTTAAGTTTAATAATTTAAATAATCTAAATTATATACGTTTTTACAGTACAACACCTTCTTCACATGTTAATAGCATAAAGTTTTACGAAGATGCTTATTCTATGAAAAATTCAATTATATTAGATAATAAAAATAAATCTGGTATTTACAAATGGACCAATAAATTAACAAATGATATATATATTGGGCAATCAGTAGAATTAGCCAAAAGATTTATAAGATATTTTAATCTTAGTTATTTAAGGAATAGAGCGAAACGTGTAATAAGTAGAGCTTTAATTAAATACGGATATTCTAATTTTTCATTAGAGATTTTAGAATATTGTGATATAGCTGATTTAACAGAAAGAGAACAATATTATTTTGATAAATTAAATCCTAAGTACAATACTTTAAAAATAGCAGGTAGTTCTTCAGGCCATAAGCTTACTGAAGAAACTAAAACAAAAATTAGTCAATCTTTAAAAGGAATTTATGTTAAAGAAAAATCTGCTTTATATGGTCGTACGCATACTGAAGAAACTAAAGCATTGATGGCTTTAAAAAAATCTAATGAAAATAATCCTTTATATGGTAAAACTCATAGTGAAGAAACTAAAGAGTTAATTAGACAAAAATCTTTAGGTAGAAAACATTCTGAAGAAACTCTATTAAAATTGAGTGCTAGTAGAGGTTATCTTGTTTACATACATGAAAAATGTGATTCAGAAGGATTTAATTTAATCGGTAGTTTTGTTTCAATAAGAAGAGCTGCTAAATTTTTAGGAATTAGTCACAATACTGTAAGACTGTATATAAATTCAGGTCAAATATTTAAAGACAGATATAAATTTACTGGGGGAACTCCAAAATAAACTTAAAAAAACTATGAATAAAATTCCACTATATGCTGGAAACTCCTAAAGCTTTTAGGTACTATAAAGTTCCAAAAGATAAGCAGTGAAAACCCTAAAAGATGTACAATGGATTATCAGCAGGAAACCTTCAGGTATTAAAACCTTAGCGGGATTATTTCCTTAGAGACTACACGTGGAAGCCATATATAAGTAAACATATGTGGTAATATATATTCCAGTTAAGTATGAAAGTACTTATGTTGTCGACATTAATTGAACTTATTTGGACTATTACTCCTGCTTTAATATTAATTGCTATAGCTTTCCCTTCTTTCAGATTATTATATTTATTAGATGAAGTTATTTCACCTACAATTACTATTAAAGTAGTAGGTCTCTTTTTAGGTGGCCTAAAATTATATATATTAAATAAAATGAAAGACACCATTTTTAATGGTAAAAAAAATAATCAGTATTATCCTAACTCATTCAAAAGTAGCTATCTTTCTAATAACCGCATTAGTCTTAATAGTAAATCAGTATTGTATTCTTCAGGTATACTGATCAATTATAAAAAGTTTAGTATTTATCCAAAAAATCAATGTATGTTTTATCACATACAAAATATTAGAGCTATAAATAGAATAGGTCCTCATAATCAAGATGTATTATCTATTATAATAGGTTCAGTATTAGGTGATGCTTATTTAAATAGAAGATCCGGTGAAGGTGTTAGAGTTTGTTATAGACAAAGTCAAATACACAAAGAATATTTGTTCTGGTTATATGAATTATTATATAATAGAGGTTATACAACTAATCTTCCACCTAGACAATATACTAGAACTATTGGTATTAAAAATGGAACATTATATTACGGTTATGAATTTAATACATTTACATTTAGAAGTTTTAATTGGATACACCAGCTATTTTATAAAAAAGGTAAAAAAGTAATACCTGAGAATATTGCTGAATATTTAACACCATTAGCCTTAGCGGTGTGGATTATGGATGATGGTGGTTGGACTAATAGCGGGGTTAGAATAGCTACTAACAGTTTTGAACTTACAGAAGTAAAACTATTAAATGAAGCTATAAAATCTAGATATAATTTGGATACAACTATTCAAAAAATATATATCAAAGATAAATATTCAATTTATATTAAAAAACAATCTATTACTGCATTAATCAGTATAATTGGACCATTTATGCATCCTAGTATGCTATATAAATTAGGTATTAATAATACTATTTAAGTTCTTTCAAACCACACACATATATATAATAGTCGTGAAAGATAATTTTAAATTATCTTTTTAAGAATTTGACAAGATTCTTAAAGGCAGTTTTGCCTTTGGCGATGCGAGTGAAAACAGTTAAAGACTATATTTAAATACCGGATTTAGTACAAGACTGTCAGTTAGGGGGTTATTTTTTTTCCCTCTGGTTGCAACAGACTGGGTCACTTGTGGGTGATATAATATTAAATTATATTGCTTAATGTACAGTCGACAAAATCAATAAATAATAAATTATTGGTTGCACCAATGGTATTGGTCTTATGAATATAGTGATTATATTAATGAAAGTGGTGAATCTATTGAATTTGATTCTTACATGCTGCCTGCTGATCGATCTGGGAAATCGATCCCGTGGGCCGAACTATCAAACTCCGGGGACACCCTAAAGCTCCTGGTACCAAGCTATAGTCGAAAGGCTATAAGTGGCCAGAATAATTACCTGGGTATGGTAACAAGTCAGGAGATGAACGAAAGTGAAATGGGTTATCGCGGATCTAAATCCAGCGCTATTGCACTGGTAAAAGAGCAACGAGTGGACGGTAGTTACAGTTTTCAAGTAGGACTGTTAAGGTGCACTCTAATGGCCCCTGTAAGGGGGTATCAAACTGAAATCCTTTCTAACAAAAATAATGTCTCTGAAAATGTAGTTGTTACAAAAAGACCCAAGTTAAATAAACTAGATCCTTGGTTTATGACTGGATTTGTTGATGCTGAAGGTTATTTTAGTATTGAATTATTTAAAGATTCTAAAGCTAAATTTAAGTATACTCCTAGATTAGTTTTTGGAATTAACTTACATGTTAAAGATTTACCTATTCTTCTAAGTTTTAAGGATACATTAGGAGTGGGAACTGTAAGTACAAAAGGAAAAGTAACTAATTATACAGTTAAAACATTTAAAGATCTTGCAGTTATTGTTAACCATTTTAAACTATATCCTCTTGTTTCCAGCAAATATCTTGTGTATCAAGATTGGTTACAAGCTTATAATATTATGTCAACAAAAGAACATTTTAATTATCAAGGTATGACAAAATTGGCTACATTAAAAAATTTAACTAATTTCGGATTATCTGATAGTTTGAAAGAAGCTTTTCCTGATTTTAATATTTCTTTAATTGATACTATGTCTTACAATTTTAGGGGTATTCCTCATGGAATGTGGGTAGCAGGATTTACAAGTGGAGATGGATCTTTTTATACTAAGTTGACACAGTATAAAGATACATTTCATACAGGATGTGTTTTTAAAATAACTCTTCATCTTAAAGATACTGCCTTATTAGAAGGTTTATACGATTATCTTTCAAAATACTTTCCAAATATTTCTTTCAACAAATATAATTCAAGAACAAATAAAGGTATTTATTTTTCAAAACAAACTGTAAGTTTAAATATTTCAAATATTCAGGATATAGGTAATATTGTAATTCCTTTTTTTAATTTATATCCAGTCTTAGGAGTAAAGAAAATGGATTATAATGATTTTAAAAATATTTATAATATTATTTTATCAAAAGGTCATTTAAGTCCTTCCCCTGGGTCCCCTCCCCTCTGTCCCTCTTTCCCTCTTTCCCTCTTTCCCTCTTTCCCTCTTTCCCTCTTT
>NW_020169867.1:7155-19411 GCF_002117355.1 Postia placenta MAD-698-R-SB12 | reverse complement strand
GTTGCCATCGTTCAAAGTGACGTTATGCAAAGGCATCCGCTGGCAAAGCCTTTGCAGAGAGGGCGTGGGACGGCATAGAAGCGAGGAGCGGCCCGCTGATAGCTCTACATGGCCCGGGGAGTTGACGCACGTCGCCGTAAAAAGAGATCTCGATTCTCGATCAGGAGCTCGCCATCCAATGGAAAGGCGCCCGCACGTTCGAACGCCCTGCGCCCGCTCGCGATCGAATGCGCTGCCCTCGCCTCAAGCTCGCTCCTGTCTCGCCGCGGCCAACGACAGCGCTCTCGTCAATGCCACTCGCCAGGGATCGTCGGCGCAGTGGCATCTCGCATCCCCGCTGTCCGCCCTGGCTATCGTGCGCGTCTGGCCGTCCTCGTTCTCTGTTGCTCTCGTGTGCAAGCCTGTCACTCTGCCCGATCGCCTTTAGCGTCTCTCTCATCGCGTGCGCGCAACTGGCTCTAGGCAGCGCCCCTTTCCTCCAGCCTCCTGCGCACCCCCTCGCCTGCGCTGTTAGACTACGCCGGTCGCCGCTCAGCCTGATCTCGGACAATCCTGTCTGTGCGTACCATTTCTGTCCTGCGCCGTCTCTCATTCCACTGCCAGCCGGCCCCATGCAACGCATCTTGTATGCCTCAATCGAGTCCGAAGACCCGCAATGTACGCGCCGCACCCCGCCGCCCCGCACGTCTCCAGTACACAGACCCGCCGACGCCTGACGCGAGCTCAGCGACATAGCGCTTGCGCGCTTTCGACACCACCTGCCTGTTCTTCCGTCTCAACCTCTGCTCCTGGCTGCTCTCATCGCACTGTGAGCGTCCGCTCGCAGATTGAGCGCACGTGTCCCTCACACAACTCATCCCCTCCTTCTTGCCATTGCCCCTGCCCGCAACGTCCGCGCGCAGTCCGCGCTCGCTCGCCCGCGCTGCCAGCCACCAGCCCTGCCCGCAAGCATGTCCCCCCCGTGAGTCGTCCTCTGTCTCCTCGTCCTCACCATCACCCTCGCCGCCCATGACCACGCGCAGCCTCCCGCGTCTTATAGACCGCATGTGCGAGCTCGTCCGCACGCCAGGAGGCCTGTGTCCACGACGTTGGTATGTGCTCACTTCTTGCCGTCCGCGCGCTCTCATGCAGACGGCTCTCGCGCCGTTGCGCGAAACGGTCGGTCGTGCAGCAGAACGCGCTCGATGGGGCGCGACGCTAGAACCGCGTTGCTGTCTGCAGGGCAACGGTGAGTGCGCGCGCAGCCAGACTGCGGGACGATGGCTCACCGGTCCGTGCGCAGGGCCCGCGGAAGACGTCGCGGTCAGCAACGCGCCATGCACCATGCGCCGTGCGATGACCCAGGATTTGCCGTGCCCGCGCTCGCGCTCACGCTCCACGTCCCCCGGGGCAGCCGCTGTTGACGGCAAGGCTCGCGAGGACATCGTCGACGCGGCCGCGCGCACGGCGGAGGACCTATGGACGCCACGCGCGAGCAAGGTGAGTGACGACGCGGGAGCAAGAGATGCAGCACTGACCGTGGGCAATGGCACGTGCGCGTGCGACGGACGACAGGCCCTAGGCAACATCCTACCGGTGTCAAGGAAACGACGACCGGCAGCCAGCCAGAGCGCGCGCACTGCGAGCGCGCCGCCGGACGAGTGAGATTCAGACGCAGGAGACGGAGGCCGCAGGGAATGGCGAAGACCTCGACCAGCGTCCGTTCCCCCCACGTCTTGTGTACCCCGTCGGCTGCAAGTGACGCCCACGCGCCGGACGCACAGCCTGATCTCAGCGGATCCTGTCCGTGCATGCCGTCTCTGTCCCGCGCCATCGTACTCCGCTCCCGTCCTCTTACTGGATGCACACACTGCGCGCAGGTACGCCGAGCATTCCTTATTCCCCGGTCAGTCCCTACTCACACGCGTACACCTCCCGCTACCTGTCTGCTGACAATCGCGCCTCTTTCCAGGTCCCTAGCAGCTCACTATGCCCGCCGTCCAACGACCAACCCCACTGCGCTTCTATCCAACCGCCGCCGCTGCCAGTGCTTCAGAGCAGCAACCAGGGCGCGAATCGTCCGCGGCGTCGGACGCCATCGATTGACCTCACACCGCCCGCGCCGTCGAACCACGCCGCACGCACAACTTGATGGCAGCAGACCGAGTTGGTGCGTGCCGCCTCTGTCCCGCGCCGTCTCACTCATACCGCTGCCAGCCGTCCCCTTACACGACATATCGCGCGCCGCAAATGGTCCGCGACGCACGCGCCGTTGCTGTACTCACCTTTTGTGCATACCATCCCCGGTCACTATTTACTCACACGCGTGTCCCGCTATCTAACGTCGGCCATCCCGCATCACCCGTGTTCCGCACGCCCCGCCCCGCTCGCAGCCCGACGTCCCGGCATCTAGATGACGACCCCCACCCGCGACGGCGTCCTCCCGCTACCAGTGCTTCAGACCGGGGACGCGCACGCGGATCGTCCACGTCGTCACAGCGGGATGACGTGAACGCCTACAGATCGCACATTGTAGTAAGCGTTTCGTTTGCATGTAGAGATCATCGCCCGCCACTTACCATCCGGCGCGGATGTAGGACGCGACGTTCTGGCCGACCGGCCGTCATTATCTACGCAGCCGCGGGCCAAACGTCTACCACCGACCGTCCGCCTCGTTCAATCCGCTCAGCCGCGACGACGGTCCTCCGCGCTCCTGGACCTCATTGACACCATTAACCCCGTTAGGTTGGCATCACCGCACGCATGCATGCATCACTCACCCCGCGTACTCGGTACGTGGTATGCTCCAGCCATCGTCTTGACCATCTGGCGACGTCGACTGCTGCAGTGGCGTACACAGTGAGTGGCGTGATGCAGCACTCCTTAAAATGACGGCGGCTTACCTGACCAGTGTCCGGGCGCACAGCACGTACGTGTCCACGCCGGGCGAGCGAGATAGCGGGCGGGGCACAGTACGAGCGACAACAGAGCGGAAGACGAGTCGCAAATCACACAGGATTCTCTGACGACGTCCACCTTTAAATCCCTCACACGCTTTCCCGGCCTGTTGCCATTCCCACGACTGCCGCCCGGACATCTCGCATCGGCTGCCGCGTCGCTCAATGGTGACTACTCGCCCAAAATCATGACGGCAGCGCCCCCGCGTTCCCGCCCGCGTACCTAGGCCCGAACGTGAGCGGTCATTCTGCTTGACGCGGACGGACACACTCCCCGACGTATGCACCCTTCCGATCCAGCGGCCGCAACGCCCCCACATCGTCCGTCGCCCTTATCGCTACGGTGGCGACGCCTGCGTCGCACACAGCGTCCCCGCACAATCGATGCCGCACCCGCGCCCGCGCCCATGCGTGCGCGTGCACATTTTCGTATTCACACCATTTGCGTGATGGCCCCTGTTCTTCGCGTCGCCCCGCGCTGTGTGATCGGCGTCTTGGCTCTTCAGGTAAGTATGCGCCTGACCTCCGATTGCTCCTTATTCCCCGGTCAGTCTCTGTTGACGATCTCGCCTCACTCATATTCCTAACAGCTCGCTACGCCTGCCGCGCGACAACCTGGCATCAAGACGACTGCCTGCGACGGCGGCTACATCTAATTGTTGTCGTCGGGCGCAGATTGTCCACATCGTCGGCAGCCGTCGATCGGCCTCACAGCGCCTGCCATCAAACTATGCTGGACGCACACCCAATGGCACCTTCGTGCGTGCCGCCTCTGTTCTGTGCGATCTCACTGATTCTGCCGCCGGCCGTCACCTTACAAGACATGTCGTGCACGGCAATCGGATAGAGAATCCGCGATGCACGCGCTCCGATCATACTCACCTTTCGCGCATGTTATCCCCGGTCGCTATCTACTCACATACAGCCCCGCTATCTAGCCATTGGTCATCCCGTGTCACCCGTGTTCCGCACGCCCCGCCCCGCTCGCCGCCCCCCGCCCCGCTCGCCGCCCGACGCCCTGCTCGCCGCCCGACGCCCTGCTCGCCGCCCGACGCCCCGGCATCTAGACTATGGCCCCTATTCGCAACTGCGTCCTCCCGCCACCAGTGCTTCAGAGCGGCGACGAGGACGCGGATGGTCCGCACTGCCGCGCGGATGGCGAGATGACTCGAGCGATATGACGAGGCACGGACGTCTACAGATCGCACGTCGCGGTAAGCATCTACATGGAGATCGATCATTGCCGGTCGCTCACCAGTTGACGTGACGCTCTGACCGGCCAGCCGTCAGTGTCCACGCGACCGCGGACTACTGATTCTCAACGAGCTACTGCCGGTCGCCCGCCTTGCTCAGTCTGCGCGGCTGCGGCAACGGTCCCTTGCGCTGGACACTGTTAGCTCGGTCAGCTCGCCAGCACTCCCGCCATCGTCCAGACCGTCTGCCACGATCAGCTAGTGCACACTGCGGAAGGAAACGGTTTGCAGTGCACCTGCAATGGTGTACACAGTGAGTGGCATTCTATAACACGACGGCAGCTTACCTGACCAGTGTCCGGGCGCGCAGCACGTATGTGGCCGCGCCGGGCGAGCGAGACAGCAGGCGGGGCATAATACGAGCGACAGCAGAGCAGAAGGTGAGTCGTAAGCAGCAGAGGAGTCCCTGACGACGCCGCTCCTCCCCGCTTTTGATACCTCGTGTGCTCCCCCGACCTGGTTCCGTTCCCACGACTGCCGTCTGGATATCTCATCCAGGTGCGTCGCAACTGCCGCCGCGTCGCTGCGCTCACGCTGCGCTCTGTCACACAGCCGAGGTGAGCCCCGTCTTCCCACTCTCGTGTGACTGTGCATGAACGTGTCGTTACGAGGCCTCTCCCAATCACATCGCGCGGCGGGTATCTAACGGCGGTCCCTTCACAATCACGCGGCTGCTACGTTGATGCAATAAGGCCGCACGCAACTACCTGCCCGACGCCTCAGCCAGCGGAAGACCCGGGGTGCTTGCGCGCGCGGATCCAGTCCTTGCCAGAAGTGCTCTCCCGCCGACTCGTCTCTTGGCTACTTCACACAGCGGGTATCTCAGCGGGCGCGTCTCAACGATTGCGCGGCAGACACCTAGCTTGAATGGAATCGGTACTCTTATTGGTCAGTACGGTGGCGACGCCTGCGTCGCACACAGCGTTCCCGCACAATCAATGCCGCACCCGCGCCCGTGCCCGTACGTGCGCGTGCGCATCTTCGTATTCACACCATTCGCGTGATTGCCCCTGCGTGATCGGCGTCTTGGCTCTTCACGTAAGTATGCGCCCGACCTCCGGTCGCTCCTTATTCCCCGGTCAGTCTCTATTGACGGTCTCGCCTCGCTCATATCCCTAACAGCCCGCTACGCCCACCGCGCGACAACCTGGCATCAAGACAACTGCCCTCGACACCGCCTACATCTAATTGTCGTCGTCGGGCGCGAATCGTCCACATCGTTGGCAGCTGTCAATCGGCCTCACAGTGCCCGCCATCAAACTACACTGGACGCACACCCAATGGCGCCTTCGTGCGTGCCGCCTCTGTCCCGCGCTGTCTCACTGATTCTGCTGCCGGCCGTCGTCTTACAAAACATGTCGTGCGCGGCAATCGGACCAGAGAATCTGCGATGCACGCGCTCCAATCATACTACCTGTTGTGTACGTCGGCCCCGGTCACTATCTACTCATGCGCACATCGCGCTATCTAACCGTCGGCCATCCCACGTCACCCGTGTTCCGCACGCCCCGCCCCGCTCGCAGCCCGACGCCCCGGCATCTAGACGACGGCCCCTATTCGCGACTGCGTCCTCCCGCCGCTAGTGCCTTCAGAGCGGCGACGAGGACGCGGACAGTCCACACCACCGCGCGGATGGCGAGATGACTCGAGCGATCAGGCGAGGCGCGGACGTCTACAGATCGCACGTCGCGGTAAGCATTTACGTGGTGATCGATCATCGCCGGTCGCTCACCAGTTGACGCGACGCTCTGACCGGCCAGCCGTCAGTTTCCATGCGACTGCGGACTACTGAATCTCAACGAGCTACCGCCGGTCGCCCGCCTCGCTCAATCTGCGCTGCGGCCATGGTCCCTCGCGCTCCTGGACACCAACAGTCCCGTCAGCTCGCCATCATCACATGCGCGCACCACTCACCCCACACACTCGGTACACGGTACGCTCCAACCGTCATCTAGACCATCCGGCGAGATCAGCTGTTGCGCACTGCGAAGGGGAACGGTCCGCGGTGCACCTGCAATGGTGTACACGGTGAGTGGCATTCTATGACACGACAGCGGCTTACCTGACCAGCGTCCAGGCGCGCAGCACGATATGGCGGGGACGGGCGAGCGAGACAGTGAGTGGGACACCATGCGGATGACGGCATAGCGCAAGACGAGCCCCCGCCTTCAATACCTCGCATGCGACCCCGGCCTGCTTCCGTTCCCACGTCTGCCGACCGGATATCTCACCCAGGCGCGGCCCTTGTGTCGCATCTGCCGCCGCGTCGCTATGCTCCTACTCGCCCGATGGCAACGCTCCCTGCATCCTTGCCTGTGTGCCTGGGCCTAGACGCGAGCGGTCATTCTGCCTGACGTAGACACATGCACTCACCGACGTATGCTCCCTCCAGATCTGCCGGCCGCAACACCCGCATATCGTCCGGCGCCCTTATCAGTAAGTACGGCGACATCCGCATCGCACGTAGCATCCCCGCGCCCGCGCGTGCGCATCTTCATATTTGCGCCATTTGCGTGTCTGCTGCTGTCGCTCACGCTGCCCTGCACTCCCTGATCGGTGTCTGGGCTCTCCATGGATGCATCCGACACGCCGTCCCCTTTGCGACACACGCTGGCCTGCCATCGTCTCGGCATGTCCCTCGCGAGCTCCCCACGCGCTCTAGCGAGCTGGCCACTGCTACGGCTCGCACCTCCGCTGGATTTTGAGGGCGAGCAATGTGCATCGTGTCGGGTGCCAGAGCAACGCGCAGGGTGCTCCGGCGCGAAGCTCCAGCGCTAGCGCTGTGTCCCCGGTCAGACACCATCAGCCGGGAAATAAGGCAAAAGGCGGAATATGGCAACGGCGACAAGAACAGCGCCGAGCGGCATGCACGACACGCGGGCAGCCGACAATCTGGCATCTAGACAACTGCCCCCAAATCCGGAGCGGCGACGAGAGTGCATTGTCGGCAGCTGTCAATTTACCCCACGACGCCTGCGCAGTCAAACTACGTCGGTCGCATATCCTAGCGGCGGGGAGATCTGGTCTGTGCGTGCCGCCGCTGGTTATCCCGCCGCAATGATGTGGACGATGCGCGTTCTGGTCGCCGCAATAGGAGCGGGCGGGAGGACGCAGCCGCGGTCCTCTCTCTCGCATGCGCTCAATGTTCGGCCACCAACTCCCTGCGCATGTTCAACCGTCAGTAGTCATGACCACATCGTGTTGTCGTCCCTCGTGTGTTCCGTTGCCCCCCTCGGTCCCCCGTTGCTCAGCCGCTCTCCCGCTGCCATGTCCCCCGATTTCGTGCACCACATCTGCGGTACGCAACGCGAAAAGGACACGGTGTCGCGCACACGCCAGAGCTCGCGCGCTGCCCTCCCTGATCGTCCGCCGTGCAGCACACTCTGGTGCCAGGCAATTTGCAAGATATGTGGCCAAAGCCCCACGGCGGACTCGTAGATCAAGGGCACACCGCTCGGCCGTCGCATGCCGCACACCGCACGTCCCTGCGTAGGGCCCGCGCGCAAAAAGCCACCAGATGCGCGGTGTGCGGAGACAGTCTACGTCTCCCTAGCTACATCGCCAATCAATCGAGGGCTTGCCCCCGGCACTTGCGTTGTCGGCGCGCGGGGATCTGAGCAGCCTGCATGTTCGCGGCTGCAGCGCTGTGCAGCCAAGACGAGAAGCTCACCAGTCGTGGACACCCCCGCGCATAATGCGCTGCAGAACACACTATGTATGGTAAGCTTCACCTCACGTACTCTGTACCCGACGCCTGACACTTCCCGCCGCGGCGTTGGTAGTGTCGTGCGTGTTTGTTCATTTGATATGTTGCGCACATCTCTCAGACGGATGGCAGTGTCGCGCACTTACGCTCACCCGGTCACAAATCTGCAGGTCTGAACCACTCGGTGCTTAGCCGAACAATCTGACGTGCACACGGCCGCCCGCATGCGGTCCAACCCGACCGTCGCAAATCTCCCGCCATGCACGCAAGACGTCTACCGCCGTTGACCGAGACTCGCTCGCGGCAGCAAACTGCCTTCCGCGTTTCTGAGCATCCCCGCGCTGCACAAGTTTGAAGCTCGACCCTCACTCGCGCAGACAGCTGCTCTTGAAATCCGTGCGTGGGCAAAATGTCACCTTGACATCCCGGTTGGTGCGTCTGTCTGCCCAGGAGCCTTTCGAGCAGACCGGGGACCGCAGAGCTGCGGTCGAAGGCGCTTCCGCAGATATTCTGTTCAGCGGCAGACAGTGGAAGGACTGAGCGGGAGACAGCGGCGGCGGCTTCGACGACGGGCGCGATGGGCGAGACGGGTGCGATGGGCGAGATGGGCTCGACGCACAGGGCCCGGGATATGTATGTAACGAGGCTGTAGTAGACTATGCAATATATTTACTTACTGCACTCTATTCCCTCGCCCGCTACTCTCCACTGTGCTCTATTACTCTGCACTTGGCGTATCTCTCGAATTTCATCCGGTCACTTCTCGCACGCTTATGGGCCACCGTCTCCGGTCAGCGCTCGCCAATATAGCACAGATCCTGGACCCATTTCCGTGGGAACCGGCCATCACCCGTGCCTTCGCCATCTGTCGTTGTACATATACCCCGCGGGCGCTGTTGCTTTGTCATGTCATCGCGGTCGTTCACTCGGGCATATAATCCGCAGTGTTATATATTCAGATACAAGTACCAAACACATAGGGATAGCCACTGGGAGGCTGACGTTCTCGGGGAGACGCGCCGACGGTGGCCAATGACAGCATGTGCGCAGGAACAGGCATACAAATGCACTCGCACGTTTGCATACAACAATCACAGGGGTAAATGCGCATTTGCACTGTGTAGCATAAGCTACTACGAGCCTACAGACCTCGACCCGGCTTGGATCACGATACACGCCCCCTCTCAGTGAAGGAACCGGTACAGCCTCCAGCCTAGAAGCGCTGTGGTGGAAAGGAGGATGGCTGCGTCCCTAATGCGGCGGTGGGCAGACGATGGCGGCCCTCGAGCCCCTGCAGCATCGATAGCGGCAATCTCGTCCTCGGTCAATGCGGCTGTCAGGCATGGCGTGAGCTTCTGGGGAGTAAGACACTGCGATCAACTCACGCAGATCGCCGACATCGAGGTATTCTTGCATGTGTTCCCGACTGGAGCTCGTGCTGAAGGACGTACTCAGCGCTTGAGAAAGAGCGTCGACGCCCGCGGCTTACGTGACAATGACCACACCCTTGGCTTTGACCCAGGAGAGAATGACCTGGGTGGCGGTCGCACCGAGTCTCTTCGCCGCGGCATTGACTGGCCTGTCTACTGGACCGCCCGGGTATCTTGTGATCGGACTGCACGAGTGGTGGTCAGCATCTATAACAGGCTTTGGCGATAGTTTCTGACCTAAGACTGCTGTAGGCCTCGACGACAACACCGTGCTGCTGGCAGAACGCGAGCAGGTCCTTAGTTCCCGCGTAGTTGTAGGGGTGGAATTGTATCTGGCAGTCGAGTTTGCTTAGCAGCCATCGAGGGAGATGTGCGGAGAGACAAACCTGGTTCGCGGCAGGCTTGACCTTGGCTATCTTCCAGAGCTTCTGCATTTGCTCTAGATTGAAATTGCTAACGCCGATGCTCCTACCGGGGCACAATGTGTTCAGTATGAATATTGTTAGATGCGCAAGGAGCGTACTTGGTCAACCCGGCCTCTCTGACTGCTTCAAAGTCGCGCCAGTCAGACTCATAGTCCTTCGCGAGGGCAGGGTTATGAATCAGATACAGGTCGACTTGTGTGAGCTCAAGCTGTTGCGCTGATGAGATAGGTACGAAGAGCTTGGGTCCCAACTTGCCTTGGCCAAGCTTCTCTCGAGCGAATCCCGCACACCTGCCTGGCTCGACCACTTTGTCGTGATGAACACGTCGGAGCGGTCAAGTCCAGTCTCACGGATAGCGGCCGCGACACTCTCCTCGTTGGCATAGACTGTGCTTTGTAAGCAACGCCCATTACGCTGCAGCCTGACCGGGGAGCACTCACACTGTGCAGTGTCTATGTGAGAAAAGCCGGTCTCTATGGCGTTCGTTACATAGTCCGTGACATCCTAAGCAGATGGGTCAGGGGCTGCAGAGCCATGAAGTTTGGACGCCGTACCTGGCCCTTCCACTTTGAGCCGGTACCAAACGCGATCTGCGGCATCTAATACATGGTCGTGAAGGTCAATCCGTGGGTGGCTGACGGGTTTGAACGCGCCTTGTTGCCATCGTTCAAAGTGACGTTATGCAAAGGCATCCGCTGGCAAAGCCTTTGCAGAGAGGGCGTGGGACGGCATAGAAGCCAGGAACGGCAGCTCTACATGGCCCGGGGAGTTGACGCACGTCGCCGTAAAGAGAGATCTCGATTCTCGATCAGGAGCTCGCCATGCAATGGAAAGGCGCCCGCACGTTCGAACGCCCTGCGCCCGCTCGCGATCGAATGCGCTGCCCTCGCCTCAAGCTCGCTCCTGTCTCGCCGCGGCCAATGACAGCGCTCTCGTCAATGCCACTCGCCAGGGATCGTCGGCGCTTGTCTAGACGTCAGCGCAGTGGCATCTCGCATCCCCGCTGTCCGCCCTGGCTCTCGTTCGCGTCTGGCCGTCCTCGTTCTCTGCCGCTCTCGTGTGCAAGACCGTCACTCTGCCCGATCGCCTTCAGCCTCTCTCTCATCGCGTGCGCGCAACTGGCTCTAGGCAGCGCCCCTTTCCTCCAGCCTCCTGCGCACCCCCTCGGCTCCACACATCGCCTGCGCTGTTAGACTACGCCGGTCGCCGCTCAGCCTGATCTCGGACAATCCTGTCTGTGCATACCATTTCTGTCCTGCGCCGTCTCTCATTCCACTGCCAGCCGGCCCCATGCAAGGCATCTTGTACGCCTCAATCGAGTCCGAAGACCCGCAATGTACGCGCCGCACCCCGCCGCCCCGCACGTCTCCAGCACACAGACCCGCCGACGCCTGATGCGAGCTCAGCGACATAGCGCTTGCGCGCTTTCGACACCACCTGCCTCTTCTTCCTTCTCAACCTCTGCTCCTGGCTGCTCTCATCGCACTGTGAGCGTCCGCTCGCAGATTGAGCGCACGCGTCCCTCACGCAACTCATCCCCTCCTCCTTGCCATTGCCCCCGCCCGCAACGTCCGCGCGCAGTCCGCGCTCGCTCGCCCGCGCTGCCAGCTACCAGCCCTGCCCGCAAGCATGTCCCTCCCGTGAGTCGTCCTCTGTCTCCTCGTCCTCACCATCACCCTCGCCGCCCACGACCACGCGCAGCCTCCCGCGTCTTATAGACCGCATGTGCGAGCTCGTCCGCACGCCAGGAGGCCTTTGTCCACCCCGTCGGTATGTACTCACTTCTTGCGGTCCGCGCGCTCTCATGCAGACGGCTCTCGCGCCATTGCGCGAAACGGCCGGTCGTGCAGCAGAACGCGCTCGATGGGGCGCGACGCTAGAACCGCGTTGCTGTCTGCAGGGCAACGGTGAGTGCGCGCGCAGCCAGACTTCGGGACGATGGCTCACCGGTCCGTGCGCAGGGCCCGCGGAAGACGTCGCGGTCAGCAGCGCGCCATGCACCATGCGCCGTGCGACGACCCAGGATTCGCCGCGCCCGCGCTCGCGCTCACGCTCCACGTCCCCCGGGGCAGCCGCTGTCGACGGCAAGGCTCGCGAGGACAGCGTCGACGCGGCCGCGCGCACGGCGGAGGACCTATGGACGCCACGCGCGAGCAAGGTGAGTGACGACGCGGGAGCAAGAGATGCAGCACTGACCGTGGGCAATGGCGCATGCGCATGCGAAGGACGACGGGCCCTAGGCAACATCCTACCGGTGTCAAGGAAACGACGACCGGCAGCCAGCCAGAGCGCGCGCACCGCGAGCGCGCCGCCGGACGAGTGGGTTTCAGACGCAGGAGACGGAGGCCGCAGGGAATGGCGAAGACCTCGACCAGCGTCCGTTCCCCCCACGTCCTGTGTGCCCCGTCGGCTGCAAGTGACGCGCACGCGCCGGACGCACAGCCTGAGCTCAGCGGATCCTGTCCGTGCACGCCGTCTCTGTCCCGCGCTATCGCACTCCGCTCCC
>NW_020169867.1:0-6741 GCF_002117355.1 Postia placenta MAD-698-R-SB12 | reverse complement strand
CTTGCATCCAACCGCCGCCGGTGCCGGTGCTTCAGAGCAGCGACCAGGGCGCGAATCGTCCGCGGCGTCGGACGCCGTCGATTGTCCTCACAACGCACGCGCCGTCGAACCACGCCGCACGCACAAACGGCAGCAGGCTGAGTTGGTGCGTACCGCTTCTGTCCCGCGCCGTCTCACTCATTCCGCTGCCAGCCGTCCCTTTAATCGACGTATCGTGCGCCGCAAACGGTCCGCGACGCACGCGCTCCAGCGATACTCATCTCGCGCGCACGCTATCACCGTCACTAGCTACTCACATGCACTCCCCGCTATCTAACCGTCGGCCATCCCGCATCTCCCGTGTTTTGCACGCCCCGCCCCGCTCGCAGCCCGACATCTACGCGATTGCCCCCATCCGCGACGGCGTCCTCCCGCTACCAGTGCTTCAGACCGGGAACGCGCACGCGGGTCGTCCACGTCGTCACAGCGGGATGACGTGAACGCCTACAGATTGCACATTGTAGTAAGCGTTTCATTTGCATGTCGAGACCATCGCCCGCCACTTACCATCCGGCGCGGACGTAGGACGCGATGTTCTGGCCGACCGGCCCTCATCACCTACGCAGCCGCGGGCCAAACGTCTACCACCGACCGTCCGCCTCGTTCAATCCGCTCAGCCGCGACGACGGTCCTCCGCGCTCCCGGACCTCATTGACACCATTAACCCCGTTAGCTTGGCATCACCGCACGCATGCATGCATCACTCACCCCGCGTACTCGGTACGTGGTATGCTCCAGCCATCGTCTTGACCATCTGGCGACGTCGACTGCTGCAGTGGCGTACACAGTGAGTGGCGTGATGCAGCACTCCTTAAAACGACGGCGGCTTACCTGACCAGTGTCCGGGCGCGCAGCACGTACGTGGCCACGCCGGGCGAGCGAGATAGCGGGCGGGGCACAGTACGAGCGACAACAGAGCGGAAGACGAGTCGCACATCACACAGGATTCTCTGACGACGTCCACCTTTAAATCCCTCACACGCTTTCCCGGCCTGTTGCCATTCCCACGACTGCCGCCCGGACATCTCGCATCGGCTGCCGCGTCGCTCAATGGTTACTACTCGCCCAAAATCATGACGGCAGCGCCCCCGCGTTCCCGCCCGCGTACCTAGGCCCGAACGTGAGCGGTCATTCTGCTTGACGCGGACGGACACACTCTCCGACGTATGCACCCTTCCGATCCAGCGGCCGCAACGCCCCCACATCGTCCGTCGCCCTTATCGCTACGGTGGCGACGCCTGCGCCGCACACAATGTCCCCGCACAACCAATGCTGCACCCGCGCCCGCGCCCATGCGTGCGCGTGCACATTTTCGTATTCACACCATTCGCGTGATGGCCCCTGTTCTTCGCGTCGCCCCGCGCTGTGTGATCGGCGTCTTGGCTCTTCACGTAAGTATACGCCCAGTCTCTGATCGCTCCTTATTCCCCGGTCAGTCTCTATTGACAATCTCGCCTCACTCATATTCCTAACAGCTCGCTACGCCTGCCGCGCGACAACCTGGCATCAAGACGACTGCCCGCGACGGCACCTACATCTAATTGTCGTCGTCGGGCGCAGATCGTCCACATCGTCGGCAGCCGTCGATCGGCCTCACAGCGCCTGCCATCAAACTATGCTGGACGCACACCCAATGGCGCCTTCGTGCGTGCCGCCTCTGTCCCGCGCGATCTCACTGATTCTGCCGCCGGCCGTCACCTTACAAGACATGTCGTGCGCGGCAATCGGTTCAGAGAATCCACGATGCACGCGCTCCAATCATACTCACCTTTCGCGCACGTTATCCCCGGTCGCTATCTACTCATGCGCACATCCCGCTATCTAGCCATTGGTCATCCCGCGTCACCCGTGTTCCGCACGCCCCGCCCCGCTCGCCGCCCGACGCCCCGGCATCTAGACTATGGCCCCTATTCGCAACTGCGTCCTCCCGCCACCAGTGCTTCAGAGCGGCGACGAGGACGCGGATGGTCCGCACCGCCGCGCGGATGGCGAGATGACTCGAGCGATATGGCGAGGCACGGACGTCTACAGATCGCACGTCGCGGTAAGCATCTACATGGAGATCGATCATTGCCGGTCGCTCACCAGTTGACGCGACGCTCTGACCGGCCAGCCGTCAGTGTCCACGCGACCGCGGACTACTGATTCTCAACGAGCTACCGCTGGTCGCCCGCCTTGCTCAGTCTGCGCGGCTGCGGCAACGGTCCCTTGCGCTGGACACTGTTAGCTCGGTCAGCTCGCCAGCACTCTCGCCATCATCTAGACCGTTTGGCACGATCAGCTAATGCACACTGCGGTCGGAAACGGTTTGCAGCGCACCTGCAACGGTGTACACGGCGAGTGGCATTCTATGACATGACGGCGGCTTACCTGACCAGCGTCCGGGCGCGCAGCACGTATGTGGCCGCGCCGGGCGAGCGAGACAGCGGGCGGGGCATAATACGAACGACAACAGAGTGGAAGACGAGTCGTGAGCAGCGGAGGAGTCTCTGACGACGCCGCTCCTCCCCGCTTTTGATACCTCGCATGCGACCCCGGCCTCCTTCCGTTCCCACGACTGCCGATCGGATATCTCACCCAGGCGCTGCCCTTGTGTTGCATCGGCCGCCGTGTCGCTACGCTCCTACTCGCCCGACGGCAACGCTCCCCGTATCCTTGCCTGTGTGCCTTGGCCTAGACACGAATGGCCATTCTGCCTGACGTAGACGAATGCACTCACCGATGTATGCTCCCTCCAGATCTGCCAGCCGCAACACCCCCGTATCGTCCAGCACCCTTATCGGTAAGTACGGTGGCGACGTCTGCATCGCACGCAGCGTCCCCGCGCCCACGCGTGTGCATCCTCATATCCACGCCATTTGCGTGTCTGCCGCCGCCACTCACGCTGCCCTGCACTCCCTGATCGGTGTCTGGGCTCTCCATGGATGCACCCGACACGCTGTCCCCCTCGCGACGCACGCTGGCCTGCCATCATCTCGGCATGTCCCTCGCGAGCTCCCCGCACGCTCTAGCGAGCTGGCCGCTGCTACGGCTCGCGCCTCCGCTGGATTCTGAGGGCGAGAAATGTGCATCGTGTCGGGTGCCAGAGCAACGCGCAGGGTGCTCCGGCGCGAAGCTCCAGTGCTAGCGCTGTGTCCCCGGTCAGACACCATCAGCCGGGAAATAAGGCAAAAGGCGGAATATGGCAACAGCGACAAGAACAGCGCCGAGCGGCATTCGCGACACGCGGGCAGCCGACAATCTGGCATCTAGACAACTGCCCCCACATCCGGAGCGGCAACGAGAGCGCATTGTCGGCAGCTGTCGATTTACCCCACGACGGCTGCGCAGTCAAACTACGTCGGTCGCACATCCTAGCGGCGGGGGGATCTGGTCTGTGTGTGCCGCCGCTGGTCATCCCACTGCAATGATGCGGATGATGCGCGTTCTGGTCGCCGCAATCAGAGCGGGCGGGAGGACGCAGCCGCGGTCCTCTTTCTCGCATGCGCTCAATGTTCGGCCACCAACTCCCTGCACATGTTCAACTGTCGGTAGTCATGACCACATTGTGTTGTCGTCCCTCGTGTGTTCTGTTGCTCCCCTTGGTCCCATTGCTCAGCCGCTCTCCCGCTGCCATGTCCCCCGATTTCGTGCACTGCATCCGCGGTATGCAACGTGAAAAGGACACGGCGTCGCGCACGCGCCAGAGCTCGCGCGCTGCCCTCCCGGATCGTCCGCCGTGCAGCACACTCTGGTGCCAGGCAATTTGCAAGATATGTGGCCAAAGCCCCACGGCGGACTCGTAGATCAATGGCACGCCGCTCGGCCGTCGCATGCCGCACGCCGCACGTCCCTGCGTAGGGCCCGTGCGGAAAAAGCCATCAGACGCGCGGCGTGCGGAGACAGTCTACGTCTCCCTAGCTACATCGCCAATCAATCGAGGGCTTGCCCCCGGCAATTGCGTTGTCGGCGCGCGGGGATCTGAGCGGCCTGCATGTTCGCAGCCGCAGCGCCGTGCAGCCGGAGCCAGCCAAGACGAGAAGCTTGCCAGTCACGGACACCCCTGCGCAGAATGCGCTGCAGAACACGCTACGTATGGTAAGCTGAGCCTCACATGCTCTGTACCCGACGCCTGACACTTCCCGCGGCGGCGTTGGTAGTGTCGTGCGTGTTTGTTCATTTGATATGTTGCGCGCATGCACCCTCTCATTATTTCTACTAGCGACTGTCTCAGGACATGCCTGGTGCGTTGCCAGCTGACCGGGCCCGGTCAGTGTCACTAGCCATTACAGTGCCCCGCCCCACCACAAACTTGCTCGGTATGTATACAGTGTGCGAGTGGCGGGCTATCTTGCTGTCTCCGGCAGTGACCATCTCTGGATGTGCACTGCGCGTTTACAGCTGACCAGGTTTGGCCAGTATCGGTTGTCGTTAGCGCGCATGGGAGACGGCTGGACGACACACTTGCGCGCGGGCGGAATGTCACCTTGATGTCCCAGTTGGCGCATCTGTCTGCCCGGGAGACCTTTGAGCAGACCGGGGACTGCAAAGCTGTGGTCGAAGGCACTTCTGCAGATGTCCTGTTCAGCGGCAGACGGAGTGGTGGCTTGGACGATGGGCGCGATGGGCACGGCGGGCTCGACACATAGGGCCCGGGATATGTATGTAACGAGGCTGTAGTAGACTACGCAATATATTTACTTACTGCACTCTATTCCCTCGCCCGCTACTCTCCTCTATTGCCTTACACTCCACTGTCCTCTATTACCCTGCACTTGGCCTATCTCTCGAATTTCACTCGGTCAGTTCTCGCACGCTCGTGGGCTACCGTCTCCGGTCAGCGCTCGCCAATACAGCACAGATGATGGTCCCATTTCCGTGGGAACCAGCCATCACGCGTGCCTTTGATGCCATCTGTGGTTGACAGCCGCCGTTGCCTTGTCATGTCATCGCGGTCGTTCACTCGGGCATATAATCTGCAGTGTTATATATTCAGATACAAGTACCAAACACATAGGGATAGGCACTGGGAGGCTGACGTTCTCGGGGAGACGCGCCGACGGTGGCCAATGACAGCATGTGCGCAGAGTGTGGAATCTGAACAGGCATACAAATGGACTCGCACGTTTGCATACAACAATCACAGGGGTAAATGCGCATTTGCACTGTGTAGCATAAGCTGCTACGAGCCTACAGACCTAGACCCGGCTTGGATCACGATACACGCCCCCTCTCAGTGAAGGAACCGGTACAGCCTCCAGCCTAGAAGCGCTGTAGTGGAAAGGAGGATGGCTGTGTCCCTAATGCGGCGGTGGGCAGACGATGGCGGCCCTCGAGCCCCTGCAGCATCGATAGCGGCAATCTCGTCCTCGGTCAATGCGGCTGTCAGGCATGGCGTGAGCTTCTGGGGAGTAAGACACTGCGATCAACTCACGCAGATCGCCGACGTCGAGGTATTCTTGCATGTGTTCCCGACTGGAGCTCGTGCTGAAGGACGTACTCAGCGCTCGAGAAAGAGCATCGACGCCCGCAGCTTACGTGACAATGACCACGCCCTTGGCTTTGACCCAGGAGAGAATGACCTGGGTGGCGGTCGCACCGAGTCTCTTCGCCGCGGCATTGACTGGCCTGTCTACTGGACCGCCCGGGTATCTTGTGATGGGACTGCACGAGTGGTGGTCAGCATCTATAACAGGCGTTGGCGATCATTTCTGACCTGAGACTACTGTAGGCCTCGACGACGACACCGTGCTGTTGGCAGAACGCGAGCAGATCCTTATTTCCCGCGTAGTTGTAGGGGTGGAACTGGATCTGGCAGTCGAGTTTGCTTAGCAGCCATCGAGGGAAATGTGCGGAGAGATGAACCTGGTTCGCGGCAGGCTTGACCTTGGCTATCTTCCAGAGCTTCTGCATTTGCTCTAGATTGAAATTGCTGACACCGATGCTCCTACCGGGGATGGCACAATGTGTTCAGTATGAATTTTATTAGATGCGCAAGGAGCGTACTTGGTCAACCCGGCCTCCCTGACTGCTTCAAAGTCGCGCCAGTCAGACTCATAGTCCTTCACGAGGGCGGGGTTGTGAATCAGATACAGGTCGACTTGTGTGAGCTCAAGCTGTTGCCTTGATGAGATAGGTACGCTGAGCTTGGGTATTCCAACTCGCCTTGGCCAAGCTTCTCTCGAGCGATTCCCGCACACCTGCCTGGCTCGACCACTTTGTCGTGATGAACACGTCGGAGCGGTCAAGTCCAGTCTCACGGATAGCGGCCGCGACACTCTCCTCGTTGGCATAGACTGTGCTTTGTAAGCAAAGCCCAATACGCTGCAGCCTGACCGGGGAGCACTCACACTGTGCAGTGTCTATGTGAGAGAAGCCGGTCTCTATGGCGTTCGTGACATAGTCCGTGACATCCTAAGCAGATGGGTCAGGGGCTGCAGAGCCATGAAATTTGGACGCCGTACCTGTCCCTTCCACTTTGAGCCGGTACCAAACGCGATCTGCGGCATCTAATACATGGTCGTGAAGGTCAATCCGTGGGTGGCTGACGGGTTTGAACGCGCCTTGTTGCCATCGTTCAAAGTGACGTTATGCAAAGGCATCCGCTGGCAAAGCCTTTGCAGAGAGGGTGCGAGACAGTGTAGAAGCCAGGAACGGCAGCTCTACATGGCCCGGGGAGTTGACGCACGTCGCCGTAAAGAGAGATCTCGATTCTCGATCAGG
>NW_020169866.1:11554-19853 GCF_002117355.1 Postia placenta MAD-698-R-SB12 | reverse complement strand
CCCCGCGCGCCCGTCGTCTCAAAACGCTGTCGTTGTAGGCCGTCACGCGCCTCATCCTCGCCGGCGTCCTCGACCGCCACCCCGGCCTGCGCGTCCTCCTCGCACACTCCGGGGGCGCGCTCCCGCAGCTGTCCGCGCGCCTCGCGTCCTGCATCGCCCACGACCCCGTCGTCGCCGCGCGCCTGCAGCACGACGCGCGCTTCTACCTCGGCAGGCTCTACTTCGACGCCGTCGCGTACGGCGCCGAGGAGCTCGCGTTCGTCGGCGACGTCGTCGGGCGCGCGGACACGTTCGCGGGCAGCAGCGCGAGCGCGGCGGCGTCGAGAGGCGCGGGGCTCGGGCAGCGCAGGCGGGGCAGCCGGCGCATGCTGTTCGGGACGGACCACCCGTTCTTCCCGCCGCTCGGCGAGACGGAGAGATGGAAGAGCGTGGTGGAGAACTTGGAGGCGATTGAGGGCGTGCACGGCTGGGACGAGGCGGACAAGGACGGCGTAAGAGGGGGGAATGCACTGGCGCTGTTCGGACTGTCCAAGTGAATCCCTGCCGGACGTCGCTAGATGTGTACGTTGTCACACTTGAAGCGAGAAGCCTGCATCGCGCCGTCTCGCCCTGCGCTTTCGTGTGCTTGCTGCAAGTGAGGCGTCCACGCGCGCGCTCTCTGACCTCCGATTTCCGCCCACCCGCTTACCGCGGGATCGACCCGACCCGCTTCACGCACGTCCGCGCCCGCGCGCGACTATCGCGTGAGTCGTGTACGCATGCATCCCGGTCAGAGACACGCCCATGCTGTCTTCGCGTCGCTCTGCGCGCCGCTCCCTTGCGCGCTCGTCTGACTCCCCGCCGTCTTGCTCGCATCTGGCCGCCGCGCGCGCACTGGCCCCTTTGCTCACAGACTCCGCGCTGCGCGCTCCCGCGGAACCGGACACCCGCTGTCTTGGCTACCCGAAACTGAGCTACCAGGTAACGAATACATGCCATCCCGTTGCCTCCCCGTTCTCATGCCATCACACCGCATCCCCCCGAGCACAGCAGGGACACCCGCAAGCGGCATATTGCCCGCGCGTGATCATTGCGTCCTGACCAGCGCGCGCGCATCACGGCCGGCTGCTAACGCGCCGCGACGGCACCCCGAGCGCGTACATGGCACGAAGCGCCGCTCCGCGTACACATTGCGCAGCGTCGTGCTGCGCGACAAAGCGTCCCGCGGCAAGGCTGAGGACGGCATCGGCAGTGCCTCATGCGTCGACAGTCAGGAGCCCGCGCGCGGCATACCTAGGAGCGCGGATCCGACGTGCGCAGCTGGTCAATGTGAGACGGCCGGTCAATGCGGGATGGCCGGTCGACGTGACATGACGCGGTGCGGTCAGCACACGAGCGCGACCCGACGCGCGCAAGACCACACACCTGCTGTGGCGCAAGACGGCACCCACCACACCCGCACGCCGCGTAGCTCCCGCACGGACATCCCGCACCGCACTTGCACCTTGCCGTCACAGAGGATGCGCGCTGGACACGGCGCATCAACACACTCACCCGTTGCTGGAGACGGACGCGGGCGGACTTTGCGTACGCCACCCCTTGTGCTTCACTTGCTCGCACTCACACGCGCTCCCTCACACACCCCCGGGCGCAATCACCTCATGCAGCAAGGCGCACGACATCCGGACAGCGTATATAACAGCTTTGCCCGCGCCAACCTCAACGTGCGTAAGACCCGGCACGCTCGCACAGACGGCTACACGTAGCGCCAAGACGGCTCTTCCCAGGCGCGCGGAAATATCAGCGCAACGCTGGGCCCGAGCGCGGGAATCGTCGCGATGGTACGTGGTACGCGGACGCTAATATTCACACCCGCACCGCTTCGCCCCCTCCCGGTCATATCGCGCGGCGGGTATCTTGACGGCGGTCTCTCAATGATCGCGCGGCCACTAAATTGATGGCGTAAGGCCGCGTGCAAATTAGCCTGTCCCTGTGCCAACGTCAGGCAGTGGAAGACCCGGGGTGCTCGCGCGGATGGGTCTGGTTCCCGTCAGGAGTGCTCCTCCCAGACACACAGCTATAGCAACGCCGCGCCAGACTCAAATCTCGGCAGTGCTTCGTGCGTGGATGGTCAGGAGCCCGCGCGCGGCGTACCTAGAAGTGCGGATCCGACGTGCGCGGCTGCCCGTGCAAGTGGGACGGCTGGTCAATGTGAGACGGTCGGTCAATGCGGGATGGCCGGTCGACGTGACACGACACGGTGCGGGCGGAGGAACAGCAGTGAGTCAGCACACGAGCGCGACCCGACGCGCGCAAGACCACGCACCTGCTGTGGCGCAAGACGGCACCCACGGCAACCGCACGCCGCGTAGCTCGCGCACGGACATCCCGCACCACGCTTGTGCCTTGCCGTCACGGAGGATGCGCGCTGGACGCGGCGCATCAACACACTCACCCGTTGCTGGAGACGGACGGCACGGACCGCGCGCGGCTTCGTCGTCGTGTTCTGCAGTACGTGCAGCGTGCACGCGCGCGCTGGTCGCCGGCGATTCAGCGTGCGAGCGCGGTCTGACGACGTCTCCGTGCACGTCCTCTGCACTCGCACCCACTGATTATCCCGCTACGGGCGTGCGGCAGTCCTGTTCAAGCGGGAGCCCTCGCGCATGCATCCCAGTCCGAGACACACTCACTTTGGCCGCGCATTGCCTTGCGCGCTCGCATCTCACCATCGCACGCGCACAGGCCCCCTTCGTCTTTCCCGGTCACAAACTCCGCGCCCGACTCCCGCCCCACCGGACGCCCATAGTCTCGACCTACACAAGAACGGCCAAGTAATACATGTCGTAAATACAATTGTACGTTCATGTTGTTGTTATGCCCCCGCTCAACAGCCCCACGAGAAGCGGCCCTATAGAACACATCAGCGCGCATGGAAATGGTTGACCGGACGGCCAGCATACAAAGGTCAGCGGGCAGCATACCGGTGAGGACGCTCATGCGGCGTCGTTGCGTACCCGTGAGCTTCGCGTCCAGTTGCGAACGCACTGACCGCGGCAACCAATCAGCAAGAGAGATCAGCGTGAGCGCAACGATATTGCGTACCGGCTGCGGCGATGCGCGTGCCGTTACGTCGAGCCTGTGGGCGCCGCGCGTGCCGTATGTGTACCTGCTCCCAGGCGGCGCTTTTCAACCCAGCGCCGGCTTATAAGCCCCGCCTCGTGAAGCTTGGACTTCGGTGCTACGCAACTAGGTACGTGATAGCCTCTGTCCGACCTCGCCCACACGCCGTCACAGCCCAGTCCCTCCCCCGACAGCCTGAAAGTTTGAAACATAGTAAGTTGACAGCGTGGATGGGATGCGGGAAGCGAGGCACCGGGACGCACGCCGTGAAGCGAGCGAATGCGCGGAAGATCAATGTCAGCGTCCCAAGGCGGGACGCCGTAATACGATCAGCGGACGCGTCTTCTCGCGTACCCCGGTCATCACTCACTCTTACCAGCACGATGATGGCCGCACCAGTGCATGTCAGCACCTGCCGCGGGAACACGCAGCCGGACACGCTACACATGGAGAAACAGCTGGCGGGCAGATGGGCATGGTCGATGCGAGAGTCCGCGTGCGTACAGCCACATTACTGGTGCAACGCTGCACGCTTGACTCCCCTGTGTACGCTCAGCGCCATGTCTTCCGGTGCCTGCTATTTGTTGGTAAATAGTTTAATATTATATGCTTCACGAGTTCTGTCCCGACGTCTCGCACACCCGCCTTCCCCCGCTAGTCCGAGACAGCGAATATGGTGAGTGGCGCGATACAGGCAGATGGTGTGCCAAGACTGCAGATGCAGACGGCAGAGCGGCTGCCTGTCCTCATGCGCGGACAAGCAGCGCGGCAAAGGCTGAGTTGTGCAGCGAGCGGCGTCGGTGGCGGATGCATCTCGCGGCTGTTGCAAAACGCGACGCAGAAGACGGCGCGTCTTGACACTCGCAGCGGGGAACAGCACCGCTCAAAAGGACATCCCGCGGACGCGTTTGCCCATCTCGTCGGGACGCGCTCTTATCCCGCCTATGCACCGCGCTGGCCGGACGCCTTGCACCTCACGCGAACGCGATCTGCTTGCGCTCATGCACCTCCGTCCGAGACGCATCCACTTCACTCTCGCGTCACTCCGTACGCCGTCCCCTGCGTGCCCGCCTGGCATTCTGCCATCACACTCACACCGCGCCATTGCACACGCGTCGGTCCCCTCTTCCTTTCTCCCCGGTCACAGACACCGCGCCGAGCTCTCTCACGTTCCCGGACGCCCGTCGTCTACGCTACACGCAACACAAAAGGTACGTAATACATGTCTCGCCTATCATTGTGCGCGCTGAGTGTCGTCACACCCCCCCTCCCGACAGCCCGCCGCGCAACCAGCAGCATTGTCCAAATGCGCCCGCACGCCCGTACAAGCATGGCCGATGATGATGTCAGCGGAGCGCAGCACGCAGCGTGAAATGGAGGACATACCTGCGGTGTTCTTGTTCCCGCCTTCTCGCGCGCATTGCCAAACGTGCCAACCGCGGCGACCAATCTGATCAAGCGGGTGTTAGCATGAGCGCGCAACAGGATGAATTGCGTACCGGCCTGCATGTGGAACCCGGTGCTTTTGTGCATTGCGGTAGTCTTCTCGGATGATGCAAGCATAGACCGGGTGGGGTTGCCGCAAACAGCCTGAAGCGTGGGAATGCACTTACAGATCTGGTCATTGTTGCAAGGGGCATCATCCCGGCTGACATTCCAAATTTAGCATCCTGACAACGGTCAGATTTCCGGAGAAAGCGTCAGCTTACGTATGAGAAGGATGTAACATATTGGAGGTTCGCCCGCACTGTCCAGCCGGAACTATATATGAGCGATGTGCGACTGTATTCTAATGATTTCCCGCTACTTCCTCTTTGTTTCCATCTATGATTTTACGGTAACCGGCGCGCACTCGCACAATGCGCACAAGAGCGTTGTGCGGGGACTATGCATGTGGTGAGCTGACCGGATGCAGCATGCTGACCGGGTGTGGTGTGCAAGTGTCCGGTACGCATCAGCACGACGATCGTAAGCAGGACCATCGGGCAACATTGCTACACTTTGGGCTGGGTGAAACACAGGCTGGGCCGAGGGTATTGGATTGCAAGGGTGAGTTTTGGCTTGATTTCTTTTTGCAGTTGTACTGATGGTTGAGCGGCGGCGTAGGAGGCAGCGGCAGCGAAATGAATTGCCGTGTGGGCTACCAAAGTACAGCCAGTGCGTGCGGACCCGAGTGCGAGCAGGATGCATGCTGTGGTCGGGAGCGCAGAGTCCACAGGGGCGCCATGCAAGGACAGTCCAAATCGATGAGCTGACCGGGTGCAAACTTTCATGCGCACCTGCAGAACCTGTCAGCGCACGCACTCGTTGACCGTTGACCGTTGACCGTCGAACGCGGGGTGGAAAAGAGAGGAGGAGGAAGGGGGACACTTACCGCGTGACCTTGCCGCTTTTCCGCACGCTGCGCATGGTCAGGAACACTTACGAGTCGCGGTTGTCCGGCACGTCGTGCAGGATCGCACGCCCCTGCGCAAGCGGCTGGCACGCGTCGTGCGCATCCGTCATGTCCCTGTCGCAGCCCGGTCATCAGCAACAACTCTCTCCGGCGCGCGCAGAAGCAAGCTCCAGCACCAGCAAACGCAAACAACGCACCGCGCGATGCAGTAACAGTCTGTGAACAGCGCCCGGTCCTTGCTGTGCCGGCCCCTGTCCGCGCGCGGGATGCGCCGCCACCATGCAGCGCGCCACATCCCCGCCCCGCGCGGTGTCCGCTCACCCATCCGGGTCACCAGCGTCCTTCGGGTCCTCGCTGGACGCCAGCTGGGAGCGCAGTCGACAGGCGCGCTTGGGACCGCCGGCACGCGTCTGCGCGGTTGCGGACACGGTCAGCATCGCGACGGAGACGGTGTACGCCATCGGGCGCGTGCGTGCGTGCGTGCGCGGGCGACGGGACAAGCGCCATCGGCAGGCGCACAAGACACGGGCCGTTGGAGTGACCGCCGGCACGCGTTTGCGCAGAAATTGGCCGCGGGACACCGGGCGGCGTGGCTACGGTTTCCGCTGGGTCAGCGGCGGGCTGCGTCAAGGGTGCCATAGTGAGTTCATACTTACTTTTTGGGGGTTGTGCTGACCATTGAGCGGCGGTTTTGCAGGCGGTGGCGGCAGCAGCAAACAAGCCATCGCGCGGATCTGAAGTACGGTAAGCGGTGCGCGCGGGTCAGTGTGGTCGGCTGGGAGCGGGCGCAAGACGTATTGCGCCATTGGGAGCGCAAGGTACACAAGACGGTCGCGCGGAGACTATTCGATGCGGCGAGCTGACCGGGCGCAGCGACCGGGCGTCCGGGCATGGTGGTGAGTGGTCGCGCACGGGATGCTGACCGCTTTTGCAGGCGCGAGCACGAACGCGCACAGTGGCAATGCGCAGCGCTGTGCTCCCGGCCGGCATTTGTTGTCGCAGTCTGCGCCCTTGCCCCATTGCGCGACGCGCCAGCGACTTTGCGCGGAGCGTGCTGACCGGGCTGCAGAGAATAGACGCGGGCGCAAGATGGTGGCGGGACGACGGCTGCGCAGGGAAGGCGACGGGCGGGCGTGGAGAAAGCGTCAGACGGGGGAGCGGGGCCGTTAGCGAACGAGACTGTAAGGGAGGCAGCGAGACTCACCAATACACGAGCCAGAGTGTCTTGCTGTGCGCGTTGAGCGGGCGCAATCACGCGGAGGCAGCGAGCTGACCGGGCAGGGTGCGCGGGCGTGCGGGATGCTGACCGCGTTTGCAGGCAGGAGCGCGACCGCACACAATGGCAGCGCGCAGCGTTCCGCGCCCAGTGCAGCATCTTCGCCCCCGACGCGCAGCGCTGGACGCAGTCATGTCACGCTGACCGGGGGCTGCGCGTGCGCAATCGCGCGGAGACGGTTCGCGGCGGCGAGCTGACCGGGCGCAGCGTGCGGACATGGTGGAGAGTGGTCGTGCTGACAGGTTTTGCAGGCGCTCGAGCGAACGCGCACGCGCCGCGCTGTGCGGTCTGCGCCCTTGCCCTGTCGCGCGACACTGGACTCGGTCGTGTTGTGCGGACCGGGGACAGCGCGTGCTTCTGCGCGACGCGCCAGCGACTTGGCGCGGAGCGTGGTGACCGGGCTGTAGCGACGATCGCGCGCGCAAGACGGTGTCTGCTGGTGGCGGGACGACGGCGGGCGTGGAGAAAGCGACGGGCAGGGGAGCGGGAACGTTAGCAGACGAGACTGTAAGGAAGGCAGCGAGACTTGGCAATATATTTCGTGGTAGCCGCTGCGCTGTATTCCCCTACCCTGTGCTGTGCTGTATTCCCCTACCCTGCGCTGTGCTGTATTCCCCTTCGCCCTCACCGTGCTCTATGTCCTTTCCCCAGCCCTATCTCTTGATTTTCATCCGGTCAGCTCTCTGCAATGTCACTCGGTCAGCTCTCGCACACTCACCTCGCTAAGCGCCCATCGTCGAGGCACCTCGATCGCGCACGTCACATGCCAAAGCGGCTCCACGAGCGTGCGCCGCGGTGTCCGAGGACGGTGGGCTACATTCTGGAATGCCGTCATGTGTTGTCGGACGAAGCTGAGTGCGATGAGGAATGCGTCGAGAGCAGGCGCATGCACTCGCATCGCGGGAGGAGTCCCAAGCCGATCGCGATCGGTGCGATCGACCGCGCACAGCCCCAGCCATGGCCGCTCTCTCCCAACGCCTGCTCGTCGACGTCCACACCCACGTCTACCTGCCCCGCTACGTCTCCTTCCTGCGCGCGCGATCTGCCGTGCCCCGCGTCTTCACCCGCACGACCCCCGACGGCGCCTCCGAGGAGCGCCTCCTCATCCTCGATGCAGAGCCCAGCGGTGGACGCCCCATGGGCCCCCAGGTATTCTTACTTGTCCTGCTGGTGTGATCCCGCGTGACCCGTCTTCTGCGCGCACAGTACTGGGACAGGGCCCTCAAGCTCGACTTCATGAAGAGACACGGAATAGACATATCCGTCGTGAGGTTGCTGCGTCCCGCCTGCGTGCCCTCATCGCGACTGACCCTCGTCGCGCCCCGCAGCTCTGCGAACCCATGGCTCGACTTCCTGTCCGCCCCCGCCGCACATGAGCTCGCCCACCAGCTTAACGACGACCTCGAGACGTACTGCTCGACGTCGCCCGGCCTCGCAGGGGGCCCGCTCAAGCAGCTGTACGGCTTCGGCCTCCTCCCGCTCGTCCCAGAGGTCACCACCGCGTCCCTGCTCGACACCGTGCACCAGAT
>NW_020169866.1:0-6468 GCF_002117355.1 Postia placenta MAD-698-R-SB12 | reverse complement strand
CGTGCGCGGCTGGTCAATGTGAGACGGCTGGTCAACGCGGGATGGCCGGTCGACGTGACATGACGCGGTGCGGTCAGCATACGAGCGCGACCCGACACGCGCAAGACCACGCACCTGCTGTGGCGCAAGACGGCACCCGCACGCCGCGTAGCTCGCGCACGGACATCCCGCACCGCGCTTGCACCTTGCCGTCACAGAGGATGCGCGCTGGACACGGCGCATCAACACACTCACCCGTTGCTGGAGACGGACGCGGGCGGACTTTGCGTACGGCGCCCCTTGTGCTTCACTTGCTCGCACTCACACGCGCTCCCTCACACACCCCCGGGCGCAATCACCTCATGCAGCAAGGCGCACGACATCCGGACAGCGTATATAACAGCTTTGCCCGCGCCAACCTCAACGTGTTTAAGACCCGGCACGCTCGCACAGACGGCTACACGTAGCGCCAAGACGGCTCTTCCCAGGCGCGCGGAAATATCAATGCAACGCTGGGCCCGAGCGCGGGAATCGTCGCGATGGTACGTGGTACGCGGACGCTAATATTCGCACCCGCGCCGCTTCGCCCCCTCCCGGCCATATCGCGCGGCGGGTATCTTGACGGCGGTCCCTCAATGATCGCGCGTCCACTAAAGTGATGGCGTAAGGCCGCGTGCAACTACACACCCGACATCCCGACAGCGCAAATTAGCCTGTCCCTGCGCCAATGTCAGTCAGTGGAAGACCCGGGGTGCTCGCGCGGATGGGTCTGGTTCCCGTCAGGAGTGCTCCTCCCAGACACACAGCTATAGCAACGCCGCGCCAGACCCAAATCCGCCATACCCAGTGTGGTCGCGGGACGCGGGCAGCGATGCACACACACCCCGCCGACTCGTCTTCTCCCGGCCTCACGCGGCGGGTATCGCAGCGGCGACGTCTCAGTGATCGCGCGGACACTTGAGTTAACGGAATGTGCCACTGCAAGGACCCTGGAGCCTGGGACCTACCATCTGCAAGTCCCCGCGCTCGCGCGGCAAGGGACTGCTAGCGTCCACATCCAACACGGGCGCCACTCGCCAGATGAGTGGCGGGGGCCTGTCCAGCACCGCGTGGTATTAGGTGCCCTGCGGGCAAGGGCAGCCGGCTCTTGGCATGGTGATGCTACGGCACTGGCGGTCAGCCGCGGCGGTGCCAGAGACGGGGGCTCAGACACGTACCGTGTGCGGGTACGCAGCGCACGACGCGCGAGCAGCGTCCCCCGTGATCTACGCTCCGGGGATGCGGACAGCCAACTGTAGACCGGCCGCGGCGGCAAGCATAGGCCCTGGTGCGGGCATCGGCTGGGAGCAGAGCCCGGTCAGTACATCTCGTGCGGATCGGACGGGCGCGGCAGACGCACCACGCGAGACGGCCAGTCAATGTGGGATGGCCGGTCGACGTGACACGACGCGGTGCGGTCAGCACACGAGCACGACCCGACGCGCGCAAGACCACGCACCTGCTGTGATGCAATACGGCACCCACGGCAACCGCACGCCGCGTAGCTCACGCACAGACTTCCCGCACCGCGCTTGTGCCTTGCCATCACGGAGGATGCGCGCTGGACGCGGCGCATCAACACACTCACCCGTTGCTGGAGACGGACGGCACGGACCGCGCGCGGCTTCGTTGTCGTGTTCTGCAGTACGTGCAGCGTGCACGCGCGCGCTGGTCGCCGGCGATTCAGCGTGCGAGCGCGGTCTGACGACGTCTCCGTGCACGTCCTCTGCACTCGCACCAACTGATTATCCCGCTATGGGCGTGCGGCAGTCCTGTTCAAGCGGGAGCCCTCGCGCATGCATCCCAGTCCGAGACACACCCACTTTGGCCGCGCATTGCCTTGCGCGCTCGCCTGGCACCCCGCTCGCATCTCACCATCGCACGCACACAGGCCCCCGCTTCTCTCCCGGTCACAAAGTCCGCGCCCGGCTCCCGCGCCACCAGACGCCCATAGTCTCGACCTACACAAGAACGGCCAAGTAATACATGTCGTAAATACAATTGTACGTTTATATTATTGTTATGTTCCCACTCAACAGCCCCACGGGAAGCGACCCTATAGAACACATCAGCGCGCATGGAAATGGTTGACTGGACGGCCGGTCAGCGGGCAGCATACTGGAGAGGATGCTCATGCGGCGTCGTTGCGTACCCGTGAGCTTCGCGTCCAGTTGCGAACGCACTGGCCGCGGTAACAAATTAGTAAGAGAAGTCAGCGTGAGCGCAACGAGATGGCGTACCGGCTGCATGTAGAACCCGATGCGCGCTCGCAGCGTCAGGTGCGCCCACGCACAAGGCTAGAAAACGGCAACCTCGTCAGCACTCCATGCATCGGTGACCAAGACCGCAAGACGCGATGTACCTGGTGATATGAATTTCGTCTCTGAACGGCTGCCCTGTCCGTGTCCTTCGCAATCAAGGTGGGTCGCGGGTTCTTGGTTCTTGCGACAGGCAGACTTGACGCTGCGAGGATCAGCCGACACGACGTGAAGAGAACAACGGTAGCAAATCAGCGTACGAGCATGGTGAGGTTGCGCACCTGCTGAGGCGTGAGCCAGCATTTGCGCGCTGGTCGAGTCTGTGCGTGCCGTCAACCGTCGTGACCACCAACTGACAACTGACAACAATCACCTACATTCACACAGCACCTGCCGCCATGGCCGTACACTCCTGTCCTTGGACAATCAGCCGCCTGCGAGTGGCACGACACAGTCAACACCTCCATCTCCCGTGCGCAACGGCCGGCTGGGGCAACTCTCCTGCAAAGTCGGAGGCTCAGCGGAAGGCGATTTTGGCAAGCAAGAATCTAGACGAGGTGGGTCCCCTCCTTACGTCTTCTCCTCACGCTCCGTCCTCCGCCTCTGCCGCTGCTGTCGCACCCGCTGCCACCTAGGCTCTGCTGTCGTCAAGTCGCAGACCTGCATATGCGTGCGCTTTTCCCAAGCCCCTGTTTCCTCCGCTTCGCCATGATCGCTACGGTCCCAAGGCGGGACACCGTAATACGATCAGCGGACGCGTCTTCTCGTGTACCGGAAGGATGATGTAGAGGCAAAGTTACCAAATACAGCCTAAGGCGTGTGAATGCACTTACAGATTCTGTCATTGTTGTGAAGGGCACCATCACTGTCGACATTCTGAAAATTTGGGCCTGACAACAGTCATGATTCCAGAAAAGGAATCAAATTACGTACGAGAATAGTGTATGGGCACCACATCGGGGATCGTGCCCGCGATGTCTGGCCGAGACTATATAAGCGATGAGGACGAGGTGAGTCTCGTTCTATTCGACAGGTTCCGGCGGTCACTCAGGTTGTTTGAACAGGCATGGTGCAGCACGCAGATCGACGATCTCTGCCTTGCACCCAGCTTCCAATCCGTCTGTGAGGCGCACGTCAAAATCAACTCACCTGGAAGGCAACGGCTCGCCACAAGAGCGGCGCATATGGGCAACACAACGGGTCTCTGCGCATGCTCGCAGTACACGTCCCGGGTAGCGAGACGATCGCGACGAGACAAGACCTCGGCACAATTTCACGCGGTGCGCCCCTCGCGATCGCGGGCAACATGTCAGCGGGCGGTCACAAACACGTTGATGACGGCGTACCTGGCTGCGCAAAATGGTCTGCTTCCTGTTGGCGGACGGCGCAGAGGCCCGTGGCGGAGAGATGACCGCCCCGTCGTCATGCGGTGAGTGCGCGGCGTCTTGTTCTGCCATCTGCGGCACTGACGGGCGCTGTTTTAGACGGTTACGGCCTCTATTCGTACCGCATCACGCTGCCGCTTGGCCCGGTGTCATCAATCTGCGGCTCCTCGGTCAAATATCCGGGACCAGAGGCAAGACCCGGAGCGCGACGCGCTCACAGACCTCAACGCGGGCGATAGCGATGAGGACGCGCTGCAAACACTAGCAGCGCAGGCATCGGACAGCATGTCGACCCTGCGCGTTGCCGCGTGGCCATACATGATGCTCGCAGGCTTGCACGGCAGCGACAGCGCCGCCCTCCCCCACTGTCCAGCCCGGCCTTGAACCCCTGCACCGCGCGATCTCACGATTCCTCACCTTGCTCCACGGCGTGCCCTTGCCGTTTTGCCTGCAGCCAAGCCGAGCCATCGCTCGGGACCGCCGGCACGCGTCTGCGCGGGTGCGGACACGGTCAGCATCGCGACGGAGGCGGTGTACGCCATCGGGCGCGTGCGTGCGTGCGTGCGTGCGCGGGCGACGGGACAAGCGCCATGGACAGGCGTAGAAGACGCGGGCCATTGGAGTGACCGGCAGTGCTGGTCGTCTGCGCAGAAATTGGCCGCGGGACACTGGGCGGCGTGGCTACGGTTTCCGCTGGGTCAGCGGCGGGCTGCGTCAAGGGTGCCATAGTGAGTTCATACATACTGTTTGGGGGTTGTGCTGACCTTTGAGCGGCGGCTTTGAGGCGTAGGCGGCGGCAGAGCATCGCGCAACCTACAAAAGCATGGTAGAGCGCGCACGAGCCAGAGTGTCTTGCTGTGCGCGTTGAGCGGGTGCAATCACACGGAGGCAGTGAGCTGACCGGGCAGGGTGCGCGGGCGTGCGGGATGCTGACCGCGTTTGCAGGCAGGAGCGCGACCGCACACAATGGCAGCGCGCGGCGTTCCGCGCCCAGTGCAGCATCTTCGCCCCCGACGCGCAGCGCTGGACGCAGTCATGTCACGCTGACCGGGGGCGGCGCGTGCGCAATCGCACGGAGACGGTGCGAGGTGGCGATGTGACCGGGCGCAGCGTGCGGACATGGTGGAGAGTGGTCGTGCTGACAGGTTTTGCAGGCGCTGGAGCGAACGCGCACGCGCCGCGCTGTGCGGTCTGCGCCCTTGCCCTGTCGCGCGACACTGGACTTGGTCGTGTTGTGCGGACCGGGTACAGCGCGTGCTTCTGCGCGACGCGCCAGCGACTTGGCGCGGAGCGTGGTGACGGGGCTGTAGCGACGATCGCGCGCGCAAGACGGGCTGTGTCAGACGCGGGCTAGGTCAAGGGTGTCTCATCGCAACAGTAAGTTTGGGGCTTACCTTTTGATGTGGTTGTGCTGACCTCTGAGCGGCGATTTTGCAGGCGGCGGCAGCAACAGCAGCAGCGAACAAAGCATCGCGCGGACTTGAAGTACGGTAAGCGGCGCGCGCGGGTCAGCGTGATTGGCTGGGAGCGGGCACAAGACGTCGGGAGCGCTAGGTGCACAAGGTGGTCGCGCGGAGACGGTTCGACGCGGCGAGCTGACCGGGCGCAGCGTCTGGGCATCCGGGCATGGTAGGGAGTGGTCGCGCACGGGATGCTGACCGGTTTTGCAGGCGCGAGCGCGAACGCGCACAGCGGCAAAGGGCAGCGCTGTGCTCCCGGCTGGCATTTGTTGCAGCAGTCTGCGCCCTTGCCCCGCCGCGTGACGCGCCAGCGACTTGGCGCAGTGTGTTGACCGGGCTGTAGAGAAGAGACGCGGGCGCAAGATGGTGGCGGGACGACGGCGGCGCGGGGAAGGCGACGGGCGGGCGTGAAGAAAGTGACGGGCGGGCGTGGAGAAAGCGACGGGCGGGGGAGCGGGAACGTTAGCAGACGAGACTGTAAGGCAGGCAGCGAGACTCACCAATATATTTCGTCGTGCTGTATGCCCCTGCACTGCGCTGTATTCCCCTCACCACGCTCTATGTCCTCTCCCCTCACCGTGCTCTATGTCCCTTCGCCAGCCCTATCTCTTGATTTTCGTCCGGTCAGTTCTCTTCAGTTTCACGCTCTCGCACACTCACCTCGCTAAGCGCCCATCGACGCATCCGGCGTCAAGGCACGGCGCAACACTCGATCGCGCGGTGCGCAAGAAGCACCGAGCGATCGCGCGTCAGACGTCAAAGCGGCTCCACAGGCGTGCGCCGACGAGCGTTGCCTGGATGCGTCGAGAGCAGGACGAGCGTCGAGAGCAGCCCAAGACGGGAGCATTCGCACGCGCCAGCCATCGCGGGAGGAGTCCCAAGCCGATCGCGATCGGTGCGATCGACCGCGCACAGCCCCAGCCATGGCCGCTCTCTCCCAACGCCTGCTCGTCGACGTCCACACCCACGTCTACCTGCCCCGCTACGTCTCCTTCCTGCGCGCGCGATCTGCCGTGCCCCGCGTCTTCACCCGCACGACCCCCGACGGCGCCTCCGAGGAGCGCCTCCTCATCCTCGATGCAGAGCCCAGCGGTGGACGCCCCATGGGCCCCCAGGTATTCTTACTTGTCCTGCTGGTGTGATCCCGCGTGACCCGTCTTCTGCGCGCACAGTACTGGGACAGGGCCCTCAAGCTCGACTTCATGAAGAGACACGGAATAGACATATCCGTCGTGAGGTTGCTGCGTCCCGCCTGCGTGCCCTCATCGCGACTGACCCTCGTCGCGCCCCGCAGCTCTGCGAACCCATGGCTCGACTTCCTGTCCGCCCCCGCCGCACATGAGCTCG
>NW_020169865.1:17399-20581 GCF_002117355.1 Postia placenta MAD-698-R-SB12 | reverse complement strand
AGACTGACCTTGATTTAGGGTTATTCGCTCGATTGAGCGACGGACGTTTAATGTCCAACAACCACATCGAGCGCACCGCGCGCGAACCCTCGCACACCATCCAACGCAACTCAAGGTATGTCTCAAATCTTTCATTCTATAGTTCTACATTTACTGGTTTTACATGTACATTCAGGTCCTCGCCACTCAAACTAGCATCCCCCAGCCGGCCGCCCTCTCGCTCCACACTCCTCTCGCCCTCGCGCCCCATTCTCCCGCGCCCGCGCACAGGGCGCGCTCTCCGCGTTCCAGGCGCTCCTGCCCGACCTCCGCGCGGGCGCGTTCCTGCGCCAGCTGCTGTTCAGAACGACCGGTGCCCGATAAAGAATAAGCGCGTGAATGTCATTTCGGACCAGTGCTGTAGTGACGACGATCAATGGTGTACGAACAACAGTACGTGCACCTCCTTTCACTCTTCTCCAACACTTGCTCACATCCAATACAGACCGATATCCCCTTCGTGACTACGCTCAGCACGCCCTCCGCCAGCACGCCCCCCTCAGCAACCGTGCGATCATTGCCGGTAGCGTCGTCGGTGTCGCTGCATTCGTCGTCCTCTCGCTCGCTATGGCCGTTTGCTATCGCAGACACCAACAGAAGAAGCCCATATTCTTCCGCCGTTCCCGTCCCCCGCCACGCAATATGCTTCTCGCCAGTGAGGACATGGACGATTACGACCTCGGCCCGCCCATGTCCTCCTACCGCGATACCCCCGGGACTGGCTCCGCGCCATCCCTCGCTTCGCGTGCGACGTCCTACAACGCAGGCTCTCTCCAAGGCGCACCTCTTGTTCCTCCCGCTCCCTTCGCCGACCAGGGCCGTGTTTCGTACTCCCCACACCTCATGGGTATGCGTACCTCTGAGTCTGGCTCAATTTTCCAGGAGGCCGTCTGGCCTCCCCCGCGTTCAGCGCTTGTAGACCCGCTTCTGGCATCCTCGGAAGACCTCTCGCACATCGTTGACGACGTTATGGGTACCGCCAACCCATCGGGCGGCGACAGCAGTCCAGGCTCCGGTGCCGGCGCCGTGCGCTTTCCCGGGTCAGTCGCTACTGCCGCACAGGCGACGCACGCGCGCGCACCCTCGGAGGACCCGCTCATGGGCAGCGAGCTCGAGTCGCCCTCGCACTCGACACGAACACCCACGTGGCGCAGTCCGCTCTTTGTGACAAACATGGGCTGCCAGACCGCGTCCGTACGCACGGCAGCCAGCCCACCGCCCGGCGCGCGGAGTCGGTTCTCGCAGGGGCAGTCTCGTCCAAGCCACGACGACGAGGGAGGCATGTACGCCATGGGTGAGGCACTCTAGGCTGGCCTGCCTGCTTCGAAAACACCCGCCTTCTGTTTCTGTTGCTCAGCATAATTCGCTTAGGGCCGCCTCCGGTGGCCCCGCTGACCTTATACTGCATGATTCTGGATCGCAATTGTGTATATTAAGCATTTCTGCTTGGACTTTCTGTACGGACTCGCTTACTGGACTCGTCCCCATGCTTGCATCTTTCGGACACTTAGACACTGGTCCCCACAATCATTAATGGCCACCCGCGCAAACATGGATATTTCCCGTACCAAACTGAGACTACCTACTACGCAGATCGTCCATGTAAGTGTAATGATGCTGGCACCCGCACCCGCAGCAGCGCCGTATCCACCACCAGATGACGAGCCCGTCATCGCGAGCGACGGCCCGGGAGAGGGTTGCCGGAAGTCCGGCGCATATCCTGCGCCCGGCTGGGCGTATCCGCCGCTGTAGGCCGAGTAGTCGGGGTAGTGCTCCGAGGACGAGGGCGCGTACTGCGACGCGCTCTGGCTGTAATGTGACGGCGCAGAGACTGTCGGGGGACTCATCGAGCGGTGTGTTGCGGCGGCACCCACGCCAGCGCCTGCGATGCCGCCCGCGAGGAATGCAGGGACGTTGCCGTGCTGGCGCATCTCATCCGAGCCCGCGGCGGAGCCCGGGGCACCTTGTGAGCCGGGTCCAATAGCGCCCGAGCCAGCAGGATTATACGTGTACGGCTCGACATCGTCCGCACCTGCGAGGTCTATGTGGGGAAGCGTACCGCCACCGCCGACACGATCAGGGTCGAAGTTGCCGTCAAAGTCATCACGCCTCCTGCGACGGAAAAGCAGGAAGACGAGAACAGCAAGCAAGAGAGCACCGCCGACACTGCCAACGACACCACCCACAATCGCGCCAGTGTGTGACTTGGAGGAAGATGCGTCGCTGTTGGCCGTGGGTAGAATAGTCTGGGTGGAGGTCTCGGTCGAAATGACGGTGGAGGTGAAGATGGAGCCGGCAGCATTAGTCGTTCTATCAGGAAAGGGGTGTCAGCACGAGAATGTTGATGTAAAGGGTCGATTATCATGATCGCGAAAGCTATTGATACAAGACACTGCATCATGTACATTGGCAGCAGTACAAGGGCCTGCACAAAACTTGTCTGCTGCTTCCGCATATAGACGTCGCTGTGATACCGACAATATGCATTCTGGCATATATCCAATACGAAGACACGTGCAGTCGCAGACAGATGGCGCCATGGACAGACGAACCCAGAGCCATCGCGCGACTTGGCCCACATTCACAGGAGCATATAGACACCGATCAAGGTATCCGCAGCGACGCAAGACGATGTAAACATACAGAACACTCACACAAAGGTACTTGTATGCGTGGATGTTGAGAATGAGAATGAAGTGGAAGTGAAAGACGATGTCGACGGGGAGCTGCTGGTGCCGGAGGACCCAGAGCCGGTGACACCCCCAGATGAGGACGGGGCCGACGATGTCGAGGAGCCGGAGCTGGAACCGGTTGAAGACGGCGTGCTCGACGGCGTTGTGCTCGACGATGAACTTGACGGCGTAGTGCTTGACGAGGATGTGGAGGTCGAGGAGGACGAAGACGAAGACGTTGAAGACAACGTTGACGAAGCAGACGGCGACGAAGAAGAACCTATGGACGTGGATGAATGCGGATCAGAGCTTGTCATCGCATTCGCAGATGGTCCATCCTCGGGGCATCCGCACCTGCGAGGAGCTCCTAAAGATACGGTACATGTGCTCCTCGTACGCAAGGCGGCTGAGAAGGGGCTTGTGGAGGCCGTACGTCAGGGCCTTTTCCGCTTCAACGCCGCCGCGATCCTT
>NW_020169865.1:14091-16536 GCF_002117355.1 Postia placenta MAD-698-R-SB12 | reverse complement strand
AGATAGTGACGTCGCGAGAGACGCCGGCTGAGTGAAGCAAGAATAATAAAATACATTGAAGTCGAGAAACAAAAGGGTGTACATAAAGCAAAATGAGGGCTTACCTTCTAGGTCAATATAGCCTAGCTGGTTGAACGTGCTGCGGCATGATGAAGGTCGGTCTGCGCGAGTCGAGTGTTCGACTCCCGGGCATGTGCCAGGGTTGTTGGCTCCGCGGAGCTTAATTCTCCACCGCTACACTAACGAACAAATGTTCTTGACTGTCCATAGTGATTGGATTCACACCGAGTCCCTGAATGTTCAGTCGACGCCGTTCGCTTGCGCCGTTCCTCTTTTCTATTTTACTTTTTGCTTTTTATTTTGCTCTGCTCCGCGTCTTTGTTTTTAACTTACCCACGCGCTCGCTCGCTCTGCTCCGCGTCTTCGTTCTCAACTTGCTCGCTCGCTCCCTCGCTCGTCTACTTATTTCTGTCTTGCAGCACGTCCGCCATCATCGCCTGCTTTCTGCTACACAATACATTTGGGAGCGCGCCGTATCTAAAGACCCATTGTCTGGCCGCGCTTCCCTATTTGGTCTTCATCGGCGCCAGGCTTAATCGCGATCGGCACGATCACGCTCAACAGTACTGGCGACGCTCTTGTCCGCAACTTCAAGTCCAGGTGCAAGGTCAGCAGCAGGGGCTTCGACGCAACATCCGCCGCCTTCGATATCGCCTCCCGAAGGCTATTGCTACGAGGCCCACAGCAATCAAGTTGCGTCGTTCCCGATGCCTTGCCCTTCTCTCAAGCACACCGCCCGGAAGCGTCGTCCTTCCGCTGCGAAATATTGAGGTCAGAACTACTCTTCTCGAATCACTGACATAGCCGGTGCGCGGAGCTGCAAGACTGCCTGCGCGGGCACAGGGCTTTCCTCACAGCAACGGCGCGGCATTCGCGTTATCTGGACGACGCATTCAAGACGCTGCCTGGTTGACCCAGAGGTAAGGTCACCATTGTCGCGCGCAGACCTCTTCTAGCTCGCGCAACTGACGTCCTACGGTCTTCAAGACGGCAAGAACTCTCAGTACTGCCACAACACGCCTCCTTACCATGAGTGGGCGTGAGCGTGCCGCCGGTGCGGCTGGAAAGAGTAGCAACCATGTATGTATGTCGCCTGCTCACCATGTCTTCGATGAGCAGACGTCCTGACGGCGTTCACGTCAGCGTAGAATGGGACAAGACGGCGAGCATCCTATGCGAGATCAAGTATCGCGCCCTAGCTACTCGCGCCATGGTACCATGCAGCCTGCTTCAGGATCGTCGACTCTCAGGTCCCAGAGGAATGCCAGTGCTAGGTTTGCAGCCCCCGCGCCATCGACAGAAACCACGCCGTCCGCATCCAGAAGGCGCGCCAGAGAGCCGCGCTCGACCTCGATAGGCAGAAGCAGCGAGTCAGCAGTCCAGGCGTGGACAGGAGCGCGCGACGGGCAAGCGCAGCAGCGATAGACGGCGGCCGCCAGAGCAAACGGAGAAGGAGGCCGTTCATCAACGTGCAGCCGACGGGCGAGAATGACATCATCCCCCACGACGACACCCGCGAGAGGCTACGCCGTGCCGCGGCGCAGTGGCGAGGCGTGACCGCCCCCGAAGGCGAATCCTCGACAACGACGTCCCCCACCACGCCGCCCGTCTTGTTGACGCCCGACGGCTTCCCCTCATCTTCACCCGTTCATCTCACTGCCCTCACAAAGTCCGCGTTCCACCCCGCCCTCTCCTCAGCGTCGATCCTTCCCTCCGCCCCCCTTCTTACGCCGTCCGCGCTGCTCGTTCTATTCCCTCCTCGTCCTTCATCACCGCGTTCACGTCCACCATCACCCCCTCTACCGCTTATCCGTCCGACCCCCTGAACGCCTATGCCCACCTCAGCATGCCAAAGCCCTTGTCCACCTCCTACTCCTGGACAAGGTAGAGCAGGAGGGCAAGGCGGCGCAACAACCGAACAATGCCTTAGTGTGAGTACGTGCTCTGAGAGGGACTGACCCATCCTTATCCGCCCCCGGTTCTCAGACGCAACCGAACGGACATCCTGGAGACCTTACTGTCGGCGCGCATACTGGGCCGCTGCCATTCCGGCGTGCCGCTCGTGCGCGCAGCATCTCCAAAATTGTTGCGCTGTTCAAACGCCTCGATGTCGACGTCACTACACGTTGGCGTCAAGAGCATCAGCTTGTGCTTGAGTCCGAACAATGAAGGAGCGACCCGGAGCTGCAGAAGCCTGCCACTCTTGACATCCTTCTCGCGTTCGAGGACTACAGCCGCGTGCGGGAGCGAGAGTTTGAGGAGCAAATGCGACGTGCACAGGTCGAGAAGACCCGCAAGGAGCGTAAGGCGCGAGAGGCGTTCAGGGTGCGTATGAGATAGGCTACAGATTGACCTACGATACTGACCTAGGACGCGTGCCCAGGA
>NW_020169865.1:7257-14071 GCF_002117355.1 Postia placenta MAD-698-R-SB12 | reverse complement strand
TCTTACGCCGTCCGCGACTGCTCGTTCTATTCCCTCCTCGTCCTTCATCACCGCGTTCACGTCCACCATCACCCCCTCTACCGCTTATCCGTCCGACCCCCTGAACGCCTATGCCCACCTCAGCATGCCAAAGCCCTTGTCCACCTCCTACTCCTGGACAAGGTAGAGCAGGAGGGCAAGGCGGCGCAACAACCGAACAATGCCTTAGTGTGAGTACGTGCTCTGAGAGGGACTGACCCATCCTTATCCGCCCCCGGTTCTCAGACGCAACCGAACGGACATCCTGGAGACCTTACTGTCGGCGCGCATACTGGGCCGCTGCCATTCCGGCGTGCCGCTCGTGCGCGCAGCATCTCCAAAATTGTTGCGCTGTTCAAACGCCTCGATGTCGACGTCACTACACGTTGGCGTCAAGAGCATCAGCTTGTGCTTGAGTCCGAACAATGAAGGAGCGACCCGGAGCTGCAGAAGCCTGCCACTCTTGACATCCTTCTCGCGTTCGAGGACTACAGCCGCGTGCGGGAGCGAGAGTTTGAGGAGCAAATGCGACGTGCACAGGTCGAGAAGACCCGCAAGGAGCGTAAGGCGCGAGAGGCGTTCAGGGTGCGTATGAGATAGGCTACAGATTGACCTACGATACTGACCTAGGACGCGTGCCCAGGACGTTCTCCAGTCCCTCGTCAAGTCTGGCCAAATGAAGGCCCGCACAAAATGGAAGGATGTGTATCCGTCCTTTTCGGATGACATTCGCTACCTCGACATGCTGGGCAATCATGGCTCGAATCCGCTCGAGCTCTTCTGGGATCTCGTCGACAACCTTGATCAGCAGCTGGATGCGAAGATTGCCGTCGCCGAGGGCGCGATCAAACGCCATAGCAAGAAGCTCGAGGCGCAGCAGGAGAAGCAGGTTCCGGAAGGCAAGGAGATGAACCTGTTCAAGATCAGCCCGGAGACGTCGGAAGAGGAGTTCCTCGCCGTGATACAGGGTAACGAGGACGAGGACGTGCGCAAACTGAGTATGCAAGATCTGCAGGAGAGCTATCAAACCGTAAGCCAGCGTTCTTCGTCTACAGATGGAATCAAGAGCTGATGTGCCGCCACAGTTACACTCGCAAGCCATGAAGCAGCAGGCGGACGAGAGGCGCCGTGCGGAGCGGCGACAGCGCCATTTGCAGGACGATCTGCGTTATGCTCTCAGAAAGCTGTCCGAGCCTATCGATCTGAGCATGTCGTACGAAGAGGCAGGTCCCGAATTGACATCAAGATGTCTAGGACTAACATGCTTGCTCTAGGCTGACCCTCTTATGCAAGATCTGCCTGAATATAAAGCCATTGAGGATGAGGAGGGGCGAAAGGCTGCGTTCTCCAAGTATATAAAGCGTCAGAGGGCAAGTGTCCACCATCCTCTGACAGTGTCGTAAACTCACAGCCAAGTATAGGAGCGACTGCGTGAACGTGCGCGCGAGGCTTCCGAGGATGGCGGTTCAACGACGAGCCGTAAGCGCAAAGAGCTGCCGAAGGATGCGAACCCGAGCGCGAGCGAGATCGAGACCGCGACCACCGCGAGCGCGAGAGGGATGTTGAGAAGGATGCACATCATGACCGCGCTTCTCGCTCACATCGCGCACACGACGAGTATGATGCTCATCCTGCGAGTCGCACCTCACGGGATTATGCGCGCGAACGAGACTACTCACGGGACAAGGCACACACCCACGCGCGGCCCTTCCACGGCAGACCGGAAACCAGAGTCGCTTTGTGCGCAGCGGTTGTAGATCGAACGCCGTCCTGCGACCTGTCCTGTGCCCTCGAAAGAAGCGAAGTATGTCTGCTCAGCACGTCGAGGACGACGCCGAGCCCGAGGACGAAGATGCGCCCTTTGGGATATTCGCACTACGGGACTTGAAGGCACATGAGGAGGTCGTGCTGAGCTGGGAGTGGGACGACGGGAGCGTGATCCACCATCTGCTGGCGGTGATCAACAACCCGCACATCTTTCCGTACGTGCCCGTGTCCTCTACACCCGTGTATGCGCCTGCTCACGTCTATCGTAGGCCCCATCAACTGCACCAGTACCGCCAGCAGATGATGTCGATGCTGCACACGCTGTCCTCGACGTTTGCCACCTGCGCATGCGGATCAAAGACACGCGACTGCGCCCTCGCCCACATGGCTGAGTTTGTCGACTCGCACACGCCGCCGACGCCGACGCCGTCACCACCCACCCCCTCCGTATCGGACCGCGATGGCTGGTTAGGTGCGCGGGAGAGGGCGAGCGTCAGAGCGGAGGACGACCATCTCTGTGAGTCCATCAGGCGGCGTGTCGACCTGGGTCCTCTGGTCGGGCGCGAGCGGGGCTTTAGGACGCGCGAGCGGGTGCCGTCGTCGGGCGGGATGACGGGCATCGAGATGGTTCCGCCTCCACGCGCCCTTGTTGTGCCGCGACTACAAGAGCGTCAGACGTCGGAGTGCGGCCGCGGGCGTTTCGCAGGGCATGGATGCGCCGTCACGCAGCCTGAGCGCGAGTCGAAGACAAAGGCTGCACCGCGTGCGTCTTCTGTGCCGCTAGCCCATCACGCAAGGGACCGCAAGGGCAAAAGCGGAGCCATGCCCGCTGCGCTAGAGGACAATGACAACGCGATGGAGGTAGAGGAGCGCTTGCCGCCTAAGCTGCGTAAAGGTTGGATCAGGAAGAGTTTCGGGACGCTACGGGACGTCTACCAGCGCGATGCGGGAGACGCGCTAACAGTTTCCCATAACGAGGCGGGCGTGGCAGGCGAGCGCGACGATGCGCGGATGGACGTGGACGAGGTTGTATTTGGTGAGTTCAGTCGGCTGGTGTCGTCCGGACCATGCACTGACGGCTTGACGCCGCTCCTAGATCCGCGCGAGATGCCCCCACCACCCTTGCCGCTACCTCACTCTGTGGCGCATCAGTCACTGAGCCCTCGACTTTCTATTCTTTCCTCCACCTCGCCCGCCCGCGCGCTGCCAAAATTGACCTCGAGCGATGGACAGATATCCCCTTCGACTATTATTGCTAAATTATCGCTGCTTTCGCCTTCTCTCTCCTCGCCTCCTTCGTTAGACTCTGCTAGTTGCCTTTCGCCCCCTCCTGCTTCCGCTAATGTGCCTGTATTATCACAGCCCGCCCCTGCCGACCCGTCGTCGCATCAGCGCTCGTATACTGCTGTTGAGCCGAGCCTGATACCCACCGACAATATGCATACTCAAATCGCAACCCGGCCGCCTCCTCCTGTCGAAGATCCCGCCGCCTCTCTGTCCTCCTCGTCTCTGAGGCTACTCTCCAGGGTTACTGTCAAGTTCTCATTGCCCGCCCAAGATTATTGTCCTGACGAGCATGACGCTAAGCCCATGGACGCCATCGACCCACCTGCACAGCCGGGGCGTCGAGCGTAGATGACTGCGAAGTAAAGTACGCGTCGTCCGTGTAGACGAGAGAAAACTTACGGGACATTTGATGTACTCGATACAGGACCTGCAATGAACGGCGGCGCGCATCAGGCACTCACCCAGCTAACTCTGACATCGTCCATTTCCCGTCGCGCAGCTCGATCTTGCATGCGGTGGCTGTCACTAGCTGAGCAGCGCTGCGCGCAATCCGTCGAAGCTTGATCGTTCCCAAACACATCTCGCTCATCAACGGCCAGCGCGTCAAGGTCGGCCGCCAGACCAACGCCAAGACCGTTCCCGCCGAGCGTAATGGGTACTTCGACTCGAAGGTGCTCTCGCGCCAGCACGCCGAGGTGTGGGAGGAGGCTGCCAAGGTGCGCACCGACCCGCGCCCGCTCTCCGCGGCGCACCTGCCGCGCGCGCGCACGCGGATCCGTGGACGCTGACCCACTGTGCCCCAGATCTTCATCAAGGACGTGAAGAGCACTTTCATCAACGGCGAGCGCCTCAGCCCCGAGGGCGTCGAGTCCGAGCGCTTCGAGCTCAAGTCGGACAATATCGTGGTGCGTATCTCCGCGCTCTCCCTGCCCGTGCCCCTCCTTACGCAGCAGCGCAGGAATTTGATGTCGACATTGTCGACGAGGACAACAAGACCATCATCCACCACAAGGACGCCGCGCGCGTCTTCACCGAGCAGGAAGCGCAGGCCGCTGCGCGCGCGGAGGCGCAGGAGGGCCCCGACGCGTACGGTGTTGGCGCGGGCGGTGGTGCGCCCCCTGCAGCGGGCGTGTTCAGCGTCGCGCCGGGCCAGCCGCCCAATGCGCCCAGGCAGCAGCGCCGCCTGTTGCTCCAGCAAGGCCTCATCGGGCTCGGCGACCGCTGTCCGCACACGACCCCTCCCTGGCGCCCCTTCTCCTCACTCTCCCGTCCCTCACGCCCTCTCTCGCCCTCGAGGTCCGCCCCTCGATCCTCTCTGCAGCCCTCCGCTGACTCTACCCACAGGTTCTCCCCCTCGGCGTCACCCTCCACCGCCTCTTTGTCCAAGCAGATACCAAGGCATGTACGCTCCCCTCTCCCCACCCACGCGCTCTCACCCGTTCACAGACGCACAACATCCTCATTGGCCCCGAGCTCCCCGCTGGCCACCTCACCCAGAAGTACACAAACACCATCATCGGCCGCTACGCCAACCGCGTCCCCGCAGGCACACACCCCGTCTCCCGCGCTGGCGTCCAGTCCTCTCTGACCGCTGCCTCCAACGAGTCCCCCTCCATCTCCCTCCACGGCGGCCTCTCCGGCTGGGACCTCGCCCCCTGGGATCCCCTCCCTGACCTCTCCGCCGCCACCCTCTTCTCCCCGACGAGCAGCAAACCATCGCCGCAACCCTCCCGTCCGCCTGCGTCTTTGTCCGCGAGTCTCCCGACGGTGAAGAGGGCTACCCTGGCCGCCTGCGCGTCGAGGTCCTTGTCGGCCTTGCCCAAATCGGCTTCTCGGCAGCGTCGTTCTCATCTATCGTGCCCGTCTTCTAGACACTGACAAGGTCACCCCCATCAATCTCACCCAAGTACGTCTCCTATTATCTCATCCCGCCCTCCGTGCTTACCGTCTCCGCAGCACTGGGGCTTCAACCTCGACGCCTCGCTCCAGGATGGCCAGTCTGTCAAAGACCACACCCTCACCATCCGCGTATGTCCTTCCTCTGCAACTAGTGATCCAGGACGAGCAGAACGACATGCGGCGTGCACTCTCCTTGTACGTAGATGCACGTACGCGCATCACGTCGCATGTCGCTCAGTGGGACATTCCGTTTGTCGCACTTCCTTTTCCTGCACTGATATCCTCGTGGACTCGCCTTCGCTCTCCGCTCACACACACATGCAGTCCTCGAATACCCTCGAGCTCGCCCCCGACGCCAACTCGGCAGGCAGCCTCGCCCCCGTCGCAGGCACCCACCACGCCCACGCCGAAAAGACGACCCGCACCATCGGCGAGCGCTTCCCCGCGCAGGGCTACGGTGCGTCCAGCGTCCACTGTCCGCGACCCTCCCGCGCAAGCTCAGTCTCATCGCCCAGACGAGTTCTACCTGCTCGACAAGCGCGACGCGCCTGCTGCTCCCGTCCGAGTGCCTGCCGCGTCGCTGGCGGGTGCTGGCGACCTGGTGCACGCCGCGCTCGAGGACAATGGGGAGCCGGACGTTGAACTAGCGAGTGCAAAGAGCGGGTTGAAGCTGCGCTTCTTCTCGAACTGTGAGTGTTCTCCCTTGCCCAATCCTGATGACCATATCCCTATCCATTCTTTTCGCTCTGTATACACGCTAATCAGACTTTACAGAGTCGGGCGTGCAGTTCTACTCGAACAACTTCTCGAGCCCGGACGGCGCGCAAGAAGATCCACGGCGGCTCGGGTGCCGTGGGCGATGGATACGAGCCAGGATGTACGTTGTCTCGCTCGTTGTGCTACTTCTTGCACTGATGCGAGTGCTACATGCTCAGTGGTCGCGTTCCTCGATTTCCATGGGCTGCTCGCGGCGTGGCTCCACCCTGCGACTGTCGGGCGCATGGGCAATGACACGCTGCTCGCGCCAGATGAAGTGTACAACAACTACATGTGCCTGGATGTGTGGTACCACAGTTCGGAAGGGTTGTAGCAGTCCAGAACATAGCGCGTGGATGCGGAAGAGCAGAAATGGATGCAGATGTCGAATATACCAATACACATTGTAACTCCTAGCCAGATCATGCAAGATGTACCCTGTGTGGTGCGCAGCCGTGGCCTCTGTCTCCACCTTCTGGATATGTGTTGTTGTGCTTGTTGACAACCCACTCACCCCCTCATGCACGCTCGCGGACACCCTCGAGTGGTCTACCAACTGGCTACTTGACATGTGTGTATGTCACCGCATTGACGCGTATGATGACACCTCAGACCCCCGTGAGCATGCATGTGTGTGGGCTGCGCTTGCGCTGCTGACACCGCATATATACTGCTGGTGCAGCTTCAGCAACTATATGCTACATGTGGCCTCGCTGCCCCGTCCATATGCAGACTTCGCTGGCCACGTCCTGCTGCTCGTCAGCTTGCTTCTCGACAGCATCGACGGTTTCACGCCAGACCCAGAGCCTAATGCACCCAGCCACACGGACAGGATGCTATACACACCTAGCTATATAACAACGTCCCGAGGGCCCCCTCGGGCACTTTTGTCCCGAGGGGGCCCTCGGGACAACGCCTTTTTCTGATTTCAAATGATTCAATTTCGTCAAATCTCCTTGTGCTCATATCTTCTCCTCGTCATTGCCTCTTGCTCATCGTCGCCACCAACATTTTCACGATATCATCAATGATACTCTCAAAACTTGTCACATGCCTCTTCCCTCCATCATCATTGTCTTCTCATTGT
>NW_020169865.1:0-7117 GCF_002117355.1 Postia placenta MAD-698-R-SB12 | reverse complement strand
GTGCTTGTTGACAACCCACTCACCCCCTCATCGCACGCTCGCGGACACCCTCGAGTGGTCTACCAACTGGCTACTTGACATGTGTGTATGTCACCGCATTGACGCGTATGATGACACCTCAGACCCCCGTGAGCATGCATGTGTGTGGGCTGCGCTTGCGCTGCTGACACCGCATATATACTGCTGGTGCAGCTTCAGCAACTATATGCTACATGTGGCCTCGCTGCCCCGTCCATATGCAGACTTCGCTGGCCACGTCCTGCTGCTCGTCAGCTTGCTTCTCGACAGCATCGACGGTTTCACGCCAGACCCAGAGCCTAATGCACCCAGCCACACGGACAGGATGCTATACACACCTGCACTGTGCTTCCTATGGCTCAATGAGAATACCCTGCATGATATGTATGTCTGCCCGGGGCATGTGCAGTCACTCACTTGGGTCGTACACCTGATGGTGTCGCAATACCGGCAGGACAGGGTGCCGTTCGCCAGAGCCAACGGGAATGGGTATGTCTGACGACGACTATGATCATGACCACGATCGCAGCAGATATGAGCCGCAACAGCGCACTCGGTCGCCATCTCCTCCGCCTGCGGCCACACCAGCTCCTATTCCCGCTGGGGTCCCCAACAATATCAGCGAGCGGCTAATGACACTCTCGAAGCAACTGGAATCTGCGCTTGAGCTCTCGCGCTCTCTTGAGGCGCAGCATTCAGTCGCACAGTCGACCATTTCCTTATTGGAGTCGAAGGTCGCCTCGCTGGAGAGTCTTGTGCATGACACTCGCTCACAGGTTCAGGTGCAGACAGAAGCAACCGAGCAACTAGCTGAGGCCATGCGCTCGGAACAACCCCCAGACTCAGCAGCACAGGAGGCCGAGCAGAGGACGCGGGAGTTGTTGAAACGCGCTGACCCGCGCAGTCAGGAACGAGCTCACAAGCTCGGGCGCGCGAGTAGCCGGGGGCCGGAGGCCCCTATCGTAGTATATAACGACCCCGCGCAATGTACGTACCGCACGCAATTGTCCCTTATGGGCATCACTACGCCCGTGGACAAATGCGCCCCGCATCGTTCGCACCGGTTGTTCCAACAGGAGTCGCTGACAGAAATGGTGAACGAGTGGAAAAAGAACGTTGAAGGCCGATGGAGCAATGTGCAGGAAGAGTGGACCGAGGAGCGGGAGCGCCTGCACCGCGTGAAAGACAAGTGGGAGACGCGCATCCGGGTTGTCGAGGATGGTGTCGGCAGCAACGTTTCGAAGGTCGAGTCGATGCTCGGGACTTTGGCTGCGCTGCCTGCGCAACAACATTCTTTTCTGAACAGAAACAGAAAGCTCACCCATAGTGGCGGCCTCGTTACGCCCCCTAGCCCGCGCAGCCTGTCAGCGGAGTCGACGCGCCCACGACAGAGGCGAAAACGCAGCAGCTCATCAAGAGGCCGCTTGCGGTCACGGTCTGCCTCCATGGCTGCTAGCATGAAGGTAGGCTTGTCTGCATCATCGATTTCTGGCAACGCCACTGAATCTCACCCACTCACGCGGTGGCGCTTGCCTTGGACCGCTGATGACTCGAGCATCAGCGACACGGAATCGCATGCGGCCAGTGATAGGGCGACAGCTGCAGGCGAGGATGAGCCGACAAGGAATCTCAAGGGTATGCCGTTCCCAATCACCCCGGAGTCCTCAGTTCTGAACCATCCACTTTCGTCCTCGGAAGATGCGTCTGGGACAGCAACCGACTTGCAGACGCGGCCGCCGCCAAAAGATCTGGCACGTTGTCCTGTTTACTTATCTTCTGTTTCGCTGAGTTGACACAACCTTTGTCAGCCACATTTCAATCTATCGGCAACCGTAGGTCTGCTCGTTCTCAGCGTGGTCACCGGGGTGGTATTATGGCAGATAAAACCTGAATGTTCGGTTTCGGTATTGTATACATCACTTCTAGTAGCTGCTCTGGTGAGCGGCGTTATCGTATCGTATGATCAAGACTTGTCTCCTGTTTGATTCCTGCTTCACAATCTTGCTACCTCTTTGTCTGGATTCCGTCACATCATTTTCGAACTGCAGAGCCGCTTGTTATGCCTTTCTTGTGCATGTATATTCATGAGCATGTAAGCCGCCTCTTTCGTACTTTATTAATAATGACCCTCATGATCACATTCTCTAATGCAAGTTATCTTGTGCTGGCACGTTGTCTGATCAAATATGTTCTAACACACACTGTTCAGTTCAGTTTAGGTTTGGGATCTTCATGCTCTGAAACTAAATCTGAATCTGGACTAAATCTGCCAAATGGGTCCAGTTCGAGTTTGAGTCCAGGTTGAAAGCGCTATTTTACATGGTTTTGGGTTTAATGCAGATCCAAACTGGATTTAATGAGTGTTTTTTGGATTCCCTTGTATAGTTTATACTTCAAACTAAGCACTTCAAGTTTGAATCATTTGCTTTGTCAGCAATTTAAACTGAGTTTAAATATGATTACATCAGCCAAAAAGCGGAATCTGAGTTTGAATTGCTTCTTGTCTCTTAACCACCACCATCTATTCACCAAAGTCAAAATTTTTATCACCAAACACATTACTTGGGTTTGTAAATGCATGTTTTACTGAACTATCTTGCCTTGCTAACTTTTGATTAGTCTTAATGCCTGCAGATCGCCAGTTCGTATTACACCTAAGTAACCAACACATTCTTATCACTTTCATCATTGTTAGATATCATTGTGAAGCCCTGTCATGCGAGGAGTCATTTGCCTCTATCAGACTTCAGAAAATTCACATGAATGATGTTCATTGTGATTATGTTCAAACTGAACATGACGGTATGCCATCTTCCTATTATATCTTTCAATTGCTCATCACCATTTAGGCACTCCTTGCGAGTTACCATGTGATCTACAATCTCAATTAATCCATTGTCCTAGTGGTGATTTCTCAACATGTTCTGCCACTGAAATGATAGATCATGCAGAAATGGCTCATGCCTCTCAATTATCACACTCACCTCCTACACCCATGTCCCACTCACAGGTGGCCCGTATTGATACTTCTGTGCTTACTATTATTGTAAGTCCTTTTTTAAATTGATTTATTAATACATTCTCATCAATGTGATAGGATCCTGAAGACCATATGATACTGGATGGTCCTGAACTTCCTATTACTTCTACTAATCCTGTTTCAGATCACACTGGTGATATGATTATTGATTCCTATATAAGTCATAATGCTCAAATTCTAGCTGAAGTCACAGGTACCTTTGTTTTTTATATTCTTGCCAATGATATTAATTATATCATATAGCACAATCCTCAAAGCATGCTCTAGATCCTGCAACCTCATACCTCCTTCATAATGAGTTTTTAAACTCGGTTGACTGTGCCTATCACCTTCATTATAAGGTCATTCTATGTCTCGGTTGTAAAACTGCTTGGTCCCCAGAAGCACTACAAGGCCACCTCATAACTCATCGTCTAATTCTTCCTGCCAATTTCCCAACACTGCTCTCAACCTTCCTGCTTGCTCATTCAGTTACCCCGCCAACTTCTGTCCCATTACCTAAATTTGGAGAACCTCCTGTTGAAGGTTTGGCCATTTTTGATGGCTTTGAGTGTTTTGATTGCTGCTATGCAGCCATTCAGCAAAAGTCAATGCGCAATCATTACAAAGTGGACCATCCTACTGAAGCACGAACTCATGGAGAAAAGAAGTGGACCAAAGTCAAAGTTCAAACCTTCTTCAATCCTGTACCTCGCCGATACTTTACAGTCAATCCTTCGCTCCTCAATGTGGCTTCTGACACTGCTTATTCGGTTTTCATCCGTGACGTTCTACCAACCATCGAACCTGTCTTTCAACCTGTGCCACAAAATCCTCACCATCTCACACCACTTGTTCAAATGACTGGTTGGGCTGACTATCTTGACGAGTTGGACTTGTTAAAGTCTCGTCGTGCCATCCGCGATCTGGTATCATTCACTCAACTTCCTACTGCCAAAGAACCTGTGCTTCAAGAACTCGAAAATTGGGTGTGGCACTACATCACATGGATTCATGACAGCTATGTTACCAAGGCCCCATATTTGGTTCGACGTATGATTCTTCATTGTCCAATGTAAGTGTAATATTGTATGTTTTCACTTCAAGTATCTAACACCCTGTTATGTTGATATAGTGATGAATCCAATGGGGAAGCATTCCGACCTCTCCCCAAGCATCAATGTGATCGTGGTGGTACCCTTTACCGCTATAGTCAAATGATGACTCGCTTTCTGGCAACAATCATGCGTTCTATTGATAATTGCCATCCCTGCAAATACCAATTCCCTCTGCTGGAAACACAAGTCGACTTGATCACAGCACTTCATGATAGTCTTAGGGATAACAAGACCAGCTTGTCAGCATTTCACACTATATGGTATTTCCTCATTGGCGAGCCCTTTGCTTTCACTGAGGTGGACAAGTGGAAATGTCCTGTACTTTGCTGGCTTGCCTTGGCAAGTGTTCGTGAAGATGGTCGCTTTATAGATGCCAATGAATACACACCTCTTCTGGCCGAATGGGAATACCTAATGCGAATCACCCATCTAACACAAGCCTATCGCAACTTTGAAGCTGAATGTCAAACAACTGATATTCGTCCTAACTTTATCACGTATGTATATATAAGTTTCAATCTGATGATCATACTGATTCTTGAAACTCCTTAGTATATGCTCAGTCCAATTCTCCCAGTTCCTTAAGGAAGGTGTCAACTCTCCCTATAATTCAGTTCGCGAACATCAGCATTTTGCATCTTCCATTGCCAAAAACACAGCAGCAGCTCCTCGTATTACATGGTCATCCGACATGACTGAACTGGCATGTGATGGTAATAACCTTCAACTCTCACGCCTTCGCTTTGGCTTAAATGCCATCGCCCTTGACATTGAAACGCGTATCAACAAACTCATGAATGGCCATACCATTCCAATCAATGTTTCAGACAGTCTAACTGAGAACATGAGCAATCGTGATCTAGGCTATGGATGGATGGAGTTGCCCAACTTGCTTGCCAAATCTTTTCCTTTGCTAGAAATCCTTCAAGATCATCCTCACTTCAAGATATGTGAGGTAGAACATAATGGCAAGCTGCATTGGATCCATCGTGGAATCATGGCTGTTTTATCCGAATTCACCATTATCAATGAAGAGTTGGCCATCTTGTGTCATATGCTTCCAGCACCTCCTCCTCGCGGTACTGAATTGGTTGAAACTCGTATTCGCAATGGTCAAATTCCTCGTAACCTCTACAAGGATCGTGGCACATGGTTGGTTCACATTCATGTCAAAACCACCAATATCACTGGCAACCTTTCATTTGTACCGACACTTTGTCCTCCTCGCCTTGCCAAGTTATTGGATTGGTATATCTTAATTGCTCGACCACTGGAAACCTTACTTGCTGCTCAGGTTTATGACTCAGAATCCACACCACTCTATCATGAATTCCTGTTCTGTCAGCATGGTCATGTTCTCACCTCTCGTCAGTTTTCTGTTCTAATGGAACAGTATACTGCTCGCTTTATGGGTATTTCGCTTAATCTACGCACTTGGCGACATATGGCTATTTCCATACAACGGGAATACATTGGTGAACAAGACACCATTGTCAACAATCTTGGAGATCTTCTTGCCAATCATAGCACTAGTCAAGCACGCCGCACCTATGCTCGTGAAGTAGGGTCTTTGCCTTTCCTTACCACAGATGCCATGCTGGAAAGTCGTGACATATGTGACTCCTGGCATGATGTACTTGGATGGGGATCCAATTTGCCTCCAATTCCTCATCGTCTTCTTCATCGATTAAGGACATCCTCCACCACTATGGATCCAACAACCTTTTGTACTAGTGATTTCAAGGAAGAAATTAAAGGCATGGTTAATGGAGCAGTTACAATTGGGATGGGGAACCTAAAGCATCAGCTTGAAGACATGTTAGCAAATGCCTTTGCTAAAGGATTTGCTAGTCATGTCAGTGGATCAATTGGTGCTACCAGTATGTGTTATTTCTTTCTTATTATACTTTATTACTGATATAGTTTATGATTCAAGGTAACAATGGCCTTTCCATGCCTTCCCCTATCAATAACAACAATCACATATTGGATCATCAATTGCAGACTCATGCCCCACAAGCTATCCAGCCTCAACATCCTGCACAACTCATTCATGTTTCCAATGCCATTTCCACCATTCTATCTCCACCACCAGCAAATCTTTCTCAGGCATCCCTTGAATACGCCACTCAAGTTCAGCCAGCAATGGCCACCACAATCACCCATACCCTTGCCAGTAACACTCCTAACTACTTTCTTGACGATAAACTCTTCTATACCCATCTTGGAGAACATCTCAAGCTTGCTACTCCTCAACCAGACCAGATGTTACGTCTTCTCAAGTGGGCTCGTCAGGATTCAAAGGCTATATTCAAGTCAGAGGCACAAATGCAAATGCTTTTCTACATCATCAAGCGGGACTGTAACCTAATGGTTGTTTTGCCCACTGGTGGTGGTAAAAGTCTAGCCTGGGAAGTGCCTGGCAAGATGGCAGAGCCAAAGCTTATCACCATCATCATGATTCCCTTTCTACCATTGATTGATGATCAACTTCGACGTAGTGCTGCATCCAGAATTGTGGCAGCCAAGTGGAATTCAGCTGCTCCACCCACAAATCCCAAACTACGCTTGCTTTTTGCCTCATATGAATCACTGGCAACCAGTACCTTTATTGGGTATGTCTGTTATAATTTGGACTCAGATTTAACTTAACAATCAAATAGTTGGATCAAACTACATCAAGAGAACATTGCTCGGCTCATCTTTGATGAAAGTCATGAACCTTTGGTCTCTGGCAACTATCGACCCAAGATGCAAATGCTTACAGTGGTTCAAGAGTTCACATTTCCCAAGGTTTATCTTACTGCAACCATGCCACCAGACACTCTTCGTCCCTTTTGTCAGCTAATGGGTGCAGATCCACGCTTTCTGCATCTTATTCGTGCTGCCACCAATCGGCCTGAACTACGCTATCATGTGGTCCTTTCAGAATATCAAGAAAAGGGGGAAACCATGGCCATGG
>NW_020169864.1:0-20648 GCF_002117355.1 Postia placenta MAD-698-R-SB12 | reverse complement strand
AAAAAAAAAGGGACTGGGTAGCAAGTACAAATTTTTGTGGCAATACTTGACTCTACTAAATCTTGTCCGAAAACTGGTACAGCTGATAATAAATTAGTAATTACGGTAGCCTAAGTTTTATAATATATTTGTATATTCTTACCTTATTTTTCTTTATTTTTAATAAAAATTAAATACAAAGATAAAGATAAAGAAATTTATTATCAGTATAAATACCAGATAAAAATTAATTGTTATTACAAAAATATCCTGTGCTTTAATAAAAAGCCTTGTGAAAAATAAATTCGAATGAACATTAAGCATCCTTTCAGACACCCATAATTGGACCATTCTGTCGAGATATCCTAAACTACCTACGGTCTTAATATATAACAACTAAATATTGTTGACCTGTTTTCAATTATGTCGCCTTATTAAAAATAATATTTTTATTTAGGTATTACATATTATAATAATTAATAAGACTATATTATATTAAATTAAAATAGTATCTAAAAATAAAATTAAGTTAAAAATTTAAATTTCATAGAAGAAAAAATATATGGTTTTGTAATAGTGTAAATTTTTTTAATGTTATTTGAATTAAACTCTAACCAGTTATTTGTTAAGTTAATTTTTTCTAAGTTAAATTTTTTTTCTAAAAAGAGTATAAAACTTTTAATTTCTTTATTATTAAAATTTTTCATATTTACATATAAATTTTTATTTTTAATTTTAGCCTCAGTCATCAACCAATAACAAAGAGCTTCCTCATTAAAAAAATAAAAAAAATCAATAGGTAATTTATTCTTATGTATATCTAAGTACCCTTTTGAAAATAATTCTCTATAATTTATATCTGTATGTAATTGCATTACTTTATATAACTTACCTTTTTTCAGCTGTTTGCTCATAATAAAGTGTTTTAAATAACCTAAACTTGAAAATTTTTGTTGTATATGTCTCATATAAGACTGATGTTTATCTTCAATTACTAAGAGAAATTTATTTTCATTATTAAATGTTACACTATTCCCTAGTAGAAAACCATATAAAAAACTTTTATAATTAAATTTTCCTGGTTTTATTTCAATTATCATTATTTTTATCTAATATAACATTTGGGGCACTATCATTTTTTTTACTTAGAATATAACTTTTTCAATTGTCGAACTGTAATTTTTTTAATCCTAATAATTTATTATTTTCATAAAAATTTATAATAATATTTAGATCTTTTTTAGATGAAAAAGATATTCTATATATCTTAGAATTTTCAGGGTTAATTTGATGATTTAAGGAGTCGGGACCTTTAATAAAATAATGTATAGCTTTAATAATTTGATAGTTTTCATGTCCAGATTGTACTATTGAAAAATGAGCAGTCCCTTTTGTCTTGATGTGAAAACTACCTTCAGCTATAGTGAATCCGATTAGCCAATTATTAAAATAAGGTAAATTAATTGTCTCAGTGAAATAAAGTTGCTTATTAAACTGTTGAAATAAATTATTTATAAAATCTAAATCTAAATCTTCCCAGTGTATCACATTATTTTCTATTATATATTTAAATAAAAAATATTGTTTTCGTCTATTATAACTTAAAAATTCTATCTTATTATTTTGTAAATAGGGATAAATAACATTTAATATATCTTTTTTATAAAAAATTAATCTGTATTGGTTTTTAGATTTAGAATAATCTATTTTACCTACGCCTAATTTATTTACCAATGTTTCTAATAATTCTTTATCTTTAAATTGTAAATTTATCCCTAACCTCAATCTAATAGTAGATTTGGGCTTATTATTAGGATCTTTATTATATTGTTTTTGCTGTCCTATATCGAAATAACCGTCACCATCTAAAATTCCTATTAAGATTTCTATTAATTTACAATTTTCTTTATCTTTAAAATTAAAAGTTAAAGTATCTTTATTTTTTATTGAATTTGTTGAGTTTTGTAAATTACGTTTTAAAATTATAGGTAACAGTGTCATTTGTAATTTAGTTAATTCTGTATTATTGGCACCCCATAAAGACATTTGTCCATAAGGTAAAACATACTAACTTACTTATTATTAATATATATATCAACAATAAGCTAGAATAACTTTGAATTCGTATATCCTATTAGTTAAATACTTTTTTAACTAAAAGTTCCGACTGTGCATTAAGCAGCATTTCAGCCACCCATTAGTGACCCAGTCTGTCGCGACCATTTATATGACCGACGATCTTAAAGCGCTTTTGTGATACTTCTTTGATCGTTTTCACTAACATCGCCAAATAATCTTAAAGACTATTCTATATCCCCGTCGGGATATACCACTTTAATCTTTCTTTTTCTATAAAAATTGCAGAAAGATTGTTACTCGCGGGACTATGATTTAATATAAAAATGAAGTATAATAAATTATTGATAATAAGATAACTATTTAGTTGACAAATCTTTTACTATTCATTGTCTTTTTACTAATCCTTTTTCTGTTTTTAGTGCTCTTCTAATAGTTTTTTCACCACAGTTTATAGAATTAGCTGCATCTAAAATAGTAGAATATTCACCGTAAACAGTTCCATTAAGATTATATAAAACTACAGGTCTTGTATGTGCAATACATTTTTTCTTAATTTCATCTAACATAGGAGATCTATTTAAAGCTTTCTCTCTACAAGTCATTTTCTCTATTGTTTCAGGAGAAAGCTTTTTACCTCTGTTTAAACTACCTACCATCTCCCGTCTTGCGTCAGTATAAATATCTTTCATTTTTTGACGGTCAACTTCAGTATGTTTATAACCAAAACTAGAACCTGCCTCAGTTAAAATATTATAATTAGGTAATAACAATTTGAGATATTTATCTTCTAAATCCAACAATTCCTTATTATTTTCTTTAGTAACTATATTAGGATATAATTCTAATATAATTAAAGCAAAATTATTTAATTTATATTTTTTTACTGCTGATTTAACTATTTTACTACCTCTGAAATAAATTAGATGGTTGCTGAATCTAGCATAAAATCTATTAGTTGCCGCAGAACCTATATAGTAATCTTTAGTTATTTTATTAACTATCATGTATATTCCACTTAAACCTTTAGTCTCATTTAATATTTGTTTTCTAATATTTTCTGAATCTAGGTTTTCAAAAATATACACAGGCGGCCTTAGGCCGCCTAATTCTTTAATTATTGAATTTAACCTTTCAGAATAAGAAAATTCAATACTATTATTTGAAGAAGGAATTGTACTATATCTTCTTTTATTTAAATAGTATGTTGACTTATTTAATTTATTATACTTTGTATTTTTCATATTATTTCCTATTGGGTATATTAATACCTTATTTTTTATAACTAAATTTTGTATAGTATAATATACAAGAATTAAAATAATTGCAAAGGAAATACTTATATTAAACCATTTTGGGCTATGTTCATAACCCAAGAAAGCTGTAGCCATCATAAGAATTAAAATAATAACTCCAATAGTCCATACTAGTATTCTAGGTGATTTATATGAACCGTAGTATAATCCTCTTGCTATATGCATTTTATGTTATTTTAAATACTATTCGTACAATGCCATCCCAGGCCTGACAGGCCTGGCATAATTTGTACAATATAAATTTAAAAAGTAATCCGCCTTGTACAATTGTACTCTTATTGGCTGAATTATTTCTTAACTTCTCAGTTAAGGTCAGACCATATCTTTATCTATAATAACTTTAATTTAAACTACCATCTTTCATAATTAACTTTACTTATAGATTGTTAGCGTATAGTCGTTGAGGGGTTTAAATTAATACCCAGCGCTCCTGCGTACGCACCGAAGGAGCGCAGCGGAGCACAGATATATTTAAAATAAAAATTTAAACTTCCCTGCTGATTGTCTAATCTTTCAAATTATTACTTTATAAAATTAAACCATAATTAATTTTATATTAGTATTAAAAGCTCTAAAGAGTTTCCAGCTTATAGCTAATTACTGTTTACAAAAATTTAGTAGAAATTAATATAAACAGGCCCATAAAATTTATTTAAATTACAACTTATACTATTTCTAGTTTTAAGTTAAATTTATCTTTTCTAATTAGAATTATTAATGGGAGAAGAATAAAAAGTATAACCATCTTTAAAAACCCTTCCAGTATCTATATAATTTTTGATACTAGATACAGAGGCTAAGCCAATAGCTTTACCTCCTTCTCTATAACTATTAAATGGAGAACCAGGTATTTCTACTCCATCTTTGTAAATATGTAAATTATAACCTTTACCGCATCCTTGAATAATGGCATATTCTTTAGCTAATAAAAAGTGACTTTAACAGCTTGAGATATTAAACTAAGACAACACCCAATAAATGTATTATAGTTTATATTTGGTTAAGTTTTGATTTAATATCCTTTATTGTACTTAATCCTTCAGGAGTTAAATGTGTTTTAGAATTAATTAATAATAGTATTTCTTTTCAAATGAAATAATTTGTGAGTTTGTTTCCTTTTAAGCCGTAAGCATCAAAATGAGGTATAATTATTGCATTTATGTCTTTAATGCTAGCCACAGTGTAAATTACGGAATTATTTTTAGCATAAAAAGAAACTTTACCTACACCTTTAAAAAACTTTTGTATATTAATTATTAAGGGTAAATCACGATTATTTAAACCAATACTGTAAGCCATTCGTACTTGATTGGTTAAAGGAGAAATAGTTACATGAAAAGAGCTATCACCTTCAGAAAACCCACTTATTCAATTAGGGTTTAAAGAATTTTTATTAGCAATATATTCAGGTCTTACTGTTAGTTCAACTTCTTTAAATTTTAAAGTTAAATTTTTAGGTAAGCCTTTATTAATAGCAGATTTAAGGCTAATTATTTTAGTTAACCCTATATTTGTTAAATGTTCTTTATTAGCCATGATTTCCACACATTGTGTCCATAACTGAAAATCAATTTTTTACAACTTTGTAAAGGATACTGTTTAAAATGAGGTATAATTACATTAATTATATCACTTAATTTTACTACAGTAAACCCAGCTGCTTTACCGTCACTAGTTACATGAATTAAACCAACACCACCCCCTTTCCCCCTGTCCACAAAGTGGGTAAGGGGATAGGGATGATCGCTTTAATCTTATGTAATAGAGGTAAATCTTTAGCATGTAAATTTATACTAAAGGATGCAGAAACGCTCCAACCAGTAGACAATTTAGATTGTTCACGGACTGTAATTTTAAAACATCCTTCAGCATCTGCAAATCCTGAAACTCAATTAGGATTTAGATTGTTTACCGCATGGTTTAAGTTTGTATTTATTGTTGAATAACGTAATAAAGTATTTTGAATCATATAGGGAGTAATTTTAAAACAAAAATTTACTTCACTATTATTTTTTGTTTGTATTATGAAGGAACCTTCGGCATCCGAAAAACCAACAAACCATTGAAGAAATTTATTATCTATATTTTTAAAATCTAAGTTACTTAACCTAGAAAAACCAAAAGGGTTAAATATTTTTAAAAAGGCCTCAAAAATAGCTATTTTAAATAACAGGTAGCCAGTTAAAATTAATTTACAAAGATTAATAATTTTGTTATTAGAACAAGATAGTAATTTGCTATTTATAAATTTATAATTTAGAGCATACACGAAGATAAAAAAGAATGATGCTACATTAGCATGTGTATATCTTACTGCCCATCCATTGTTAACATCTCTCATAATATGTTCAACTGAATTGAAAGCAAAATCTACATGAGGTTGATAATGCATTGCAAGGAATATCCCTGTTAATATTTGTAATACTAAACAAGTTCCTAGTAATGATCCAAAATTCCATAAATATGAAAGGTTAGCTGGTTGAGGAGAATCTACTATATATGAATTTATAAGTCTAAGTAAGACATGTGTTTTTAATATTCTCATTTTATTTTTATTTTTTATTTTTGTTATTTTGTGTTATTATTTTTTCCTTAACTTATCATTATTCTAATTTTAGAAGTTAATGATAGTCATTAAATAACTATATCTAAATGTATATTATTATGTTTTTTATTAAAATAATATATTATATTCATTATTTTAATATATATAATTTTGGTTAAATTTTATTCTTTGTACCTTTTATATTTTTAAACTATAATATTTAATTTTTAAATTATTAAATACTATAGTAAAAGGTTTTTTTTTTACTTATTTTTAATACTATATCACTATTATAATTATTATATAATCTTATAAACACTGTAACTATAATTTAAAAACCAATATAAGCCCAAGAAGATTTGAACTTCTACAGATTCCTTATCAAGAAATTATTCTACCCTTAAATCATAGGCTTTATTATTCCTTTTCTTTATTAAAAAGTATACTTCTTTTATATTAGTTAAAAATTTAAATTAAATTTAATTAGGTGACCCCAACCCCGCTCCCCTACCCCAACCCCGCTCCCCTACCTTTTTTAGGATAAAAAAGGAAGGGTAGGGGGTTGGGGACAGGAGGGGATGATAAATATTATATTGATTATTATTTTTAATTAATATTTTAAATTAATAAGGTGCTATATCAAAAGCAACTAATATGCTTGGTACTAGTATAATAAAGGCTACAGCAACAGGCAATAAGTTAAGCCAACAGAATTCTATAAGTTGATCATATCTTAGTCTAGGTAGAGTAGCTCTGAACCAAACAAATAAAAAACAAAAGATACAAGTTTTTAAACCTAAAATAATAGATTGTAAATTTATGACAGATTCGTTAATGAACAGTTCAGGAGCATTGTATCCACCAAAGAATAAGATAGCAGTAATACAACTAAATAAAACAATTGAACTATATTCAGCAAGGAAGAAGAAAACGAAAATAATAGAACTATGTTCAGTAAAGAAACCAGCAACTAATTCAGATTCAGCTTCTTGAAGGTCAAAAGGTGTTCTACTTGTTTCAGCTAAAATAGAAATAAAATAAAAAATAAATACAGGTAATAAAGGAACAACAAACCACACAGCTTGTTGACTTTCAATTATAGTAGTAAAATTAAATGATCCTGTTAATAATATTACAATAAGAATAGCTGAACTTAAGATTAATTCATAACTAATCATAGCTGCAGTAGATCTAAGAGAACCTAAAAAGGCATATTTAGAATTAGCTGACCAACCTGCAAATAGAATACCATATACTCCTAATGATGATAAAGCTAAAGTATATAAGATACCTAATGAAAAATCTGAAAGAGTTAAACCTTCACCAAAAGGTATAATACCCCAACCTAATAAACTAAAGATTAAAGTAGATATAGGAGCTAAATAAAATAATACTTTATTAGATTGAGAAGGTATAACAGTTTCTTTAAGAATTAATTTAAGAGCATCTGCGAAAGGTTGAAGTATACCATAGTATCCTGTTGTATTAGGACCTACTCTTCGTTGGTGTGCTGCTAATTGTTTTCGTTCGATTATAGTCATAAAAGCTACTGACAGTAACACAGGTAATAAAACTAATAATACATCTATTAAATTTATTAATAAATTTATTATAGTTAAGGTTAAATTATTATTAATCATCTTTTTTCAAATTAAATAATTTTGTTTTGTTTTTTCATTTATAGTATACATATTATTTATTAGAATTATTTAATAAATATATGTTTTAAATGATAATTTATATTAAAATAATAAGTAAAATCAAATTATAACCAATTATAATTTTTTATTTCATAATAACTTCTAAATTATTTTTTTAAATAATTAACTAATTTATTATATATTTTGTTTTTTTGTTTTTTTTATATTTAAGTAATAGACACTGTAACTAATAGGATAGGTTATAACTTTAATAAATTATATATAATTTTTTATAATATATATATATATTTTTACTTTATTCTCTTTTGGACTCGAACCAAAATTGACATTTTAGAAGAATGATGTTCTACCATTGAACTAAGAGAATATTAAAATAGTCTAATACTAATTATTTTTATTTATTTTTTTATAATTTAATTTATTAAAAAGAAAGAAAAAATAAGTTTATTATTATCTAAGCGGCCCTTAACTTAGGTAGGCCTAGTTGTAGGCAAGATAAAAATTAAAAAAATTAGAGTTAAGAAGGAATTGAACCCTAAATAAATAGACTTTGCAAGTCCACTACAGAACCATCTGTAAACTTAACCCTCTCTTATTAAAAATATTTTATTAATTTTAAATAATAAAATATTTAAACTAATTAAAAGAATATTTTACTACTTCTTAATAGGAATTTATATTTTACTTAACATTACTAAGTTAGGAGATATAGAGAATACTCTTTTAAGAAAAAATATTAATAATTAAAAAATTAAATTTTACATCATTATCTCATAATATAAATAAAAAAAATTTAATCACATTAAATTAATTGCTTAACTTTAAGCAGAGATAATTCTTAATATTGATAAGAAATCTTTTTACCTAGCCGACCTGGTTAGGGACTATTTTATTAAATTAATGCCTCAATTAATACCTTTTTATTTTATAAATCAATTATCTTTTTCATTCTTAACATTACTTGCATTAATCTATATTATTTCTAAATATTTTTTACCTTTATTCACATTTCAACAAGTAATTAGAATGTATATTACTAAACTTAATAATAAATAATTAAAAATATTTTTATCCCCCTCCCTCGCTCTGCGCTGGCGCGGAGATCGCGTGCCCCCATCCCCTAGCTTCGCGCTAGCGGCATGGAAGGGAAGCTAGCATCCCGCCTTCCCTTTTACCCCAAGGGGATCCAGGGGTCGGGTGGGGAGGGTTTTGACCCAAATTATAAATTTTAAGAAAATTTTAATAATAAACCTTTTTCTGGGTTATTTATTTAAAAAGCTATTACTTTATTAGTAATAATAAAAGTCAGAATAATAATGTATATTATAAAAGTAAGAATAATGTATATTATAAAAGTAAGAATAATGTATATAAATAAAGTCAGAATATTAGTGTATATAATAAATTTAATATTTTTATATTATATCCAATGATAAATTACAAGATAAAATTCTAAATTTAATTTAGATATTAAAAATTCAAGTTAATGAACTGGCCACATAGGTTAAAAAATATCAATATTTAATGTTGAAGTAGCGGCTAATGAAGGGCTGCCGTATATTACTTATTCTAGGCTCGCGCCAGCGCATCCATTTATTTTTTTTTTTAATTAAAAACAAAAAGCAAAAGGGGGTAATAATAAATTTAAATAATTGTTAAATTGTAAATAGGTTGATTATTTTAAAGAAGGAGATAGAACTAATACTAAAGCTGCAAGATAAATAATAACTAATCTAATTTCACTAAATAAAGAAGTATCTATTAATATAGGTGCAAATACTAAGAATAATAAAGATAGTAGACCTAAAGTAATATATAGTGAATAAGTTGTTACTACTCCAGTATCTAATTTACCAATATTAATACCAGTATTTGTTAAAGTATTAGATAATCCGTATGGTCCAACTAGTTCTATCACACCTCTATCTAATACTTTTGATATCATGTAACCTAGATGTAATCCACCTGAAATTATATAGTTATTATAAACTACATCGAATAGATATTTACCATTTAAAAATGTATAAATTTTTCTACCTATAGAATTATCTGTTAGTTCTATAACAAAATTAGGAGTATAATGGTATAATAAAATAGCTAAAGAAGCACCAAATAAAGATAAAATAGCAGGTAATAGTTTAATAAAAATAGGTAAACTAAATTCAGCTTCAATAATAGAAATATTATTAGGATGAATAAATAAAGAGTTAGCGAAGAAATCTGAACCTATTCCTACAAATAAATCAGAAAATACAAAACCAAAGAAAATACTAAATAAAGCTAGTATAAACAATGGAATTATTACGGCTAAATTTGCTTCATGAGCATTTAAGTAAGCATTTCGTGACCCATTAGGAACTGTTAAGAATACTAATGAAATTAATCTAAATGAATAAAATGCTGTTAAACCAGCAGTTAAACTACCTAATATAAATGCAAAAGTACCGCTAAAGCTATATTGTGCATAAGCTAATTCTATTATTAAATCTTTACTATAGAATCCTGTACTATTCTTTCCACTCGCTCTTCCAGTATAACTTAAATCTATATTTATACCGAGGTTTAGTGGGTAATAAATATTTAGATAAGTTATTTTTCGTATTAGACGGGTCTAAACCTAACAATTCGCATAAATCAAGGAAAGCTGATTCAGTATTAGAATGATATCTTACTTTCATGTTATCTAAAGTATCAACAGAAATTACTTCTTGTAAATGTTTGTATCTTCTGTCTGCATTTTTAAGTATAGCTAATGGAATATTAGGTTTGGTAATATTAGGGTCAAAATCTTTTTCCCAAACTAACCAAAATCTATTAAGGAAAATTCTTTTTTTAAGAATATCTTCATTTAAACCAGATAAATAATAAACATTAAAATGACTGAATGTTATTTTTTTATTTTTATAAAGTTCATCCATATTAGCTAAATTTTTTAATTCTAAAAATGCGTCTTTAGGTGAATCATGAAATCTTATTCTATTATCCTCTAACAAGTCATATGATACTACTCTTTCTACTTGAACCTGTTTTTGTTTAGTTAAATTTTCAGTTATATCTGTTGAACTTACTAAATAAACCCCTAATTTTCCTTTTTCCGCTAAGTTATTTACTACTAAGCTTAAGGTGGGATCTAAATCTAATGATGAAGTAGAAACTTTAATTAAAAATTCTTTATTTCTAAATTTAGCCATTTCAACCCTTATACCTGTTTTATTGGTTAATTCGGTTATTGTTTTAAATCTTGATACTATAGTTTTTTTATCTGATAGTACTAGGTAGTAATAACCCTTTTCTAATGAGTTAAAATCAATACCTACAATATTCGCAAGTAATTCACTTTTGTGAGGTTTAGGTTTCAAGCTAATATCCTTATTTTTATTTATAATAAGTAAATTTTTATTAGCTACTGGTGAGAAAACATAATTAGAAAGTACATTCATATTCCAATCTAATTGGCTTCTTGTAATCCCTAATTGTGAGCAAACTTCCTGGTAGTTATTAAAGGTTTTATAAAGAATACCGTCTTCATCAAAAGTTTCAACAATATTAGTATTTGAGTCTTTATACTCTTTAATATTAACGTTTGAAAAATTATAGGAAACAATTCTATCATCATTGATTTCAGGTCCATAAAAGCTAATCATAGCTTGTTCTAAAGTTCTTATGTAGAACTCAGTAAAAGATTTAAGAATAAAATGGGATCTTGAATCCAGACTTAGAGAAGGATATCTATTATGCCATAATTTTATAAAATTAACCCCTTCAACTCCTACATAGAAGTAAAAATTTTTATAACCATCGAACAACAACTCTTTAGCGGCCTATGGCCGGTTACCTCTGTATAAAACTCTTTCTTGACTAGTAGTTAAGTTTTCAGTTTGAGAGTCAAGTGTTTTAAAACAATTTTTTAAGTAGCTTTCCATTCTATTTACAGGATTTATAGTAGATCCAATATTCATTCTAATACTTGCCATTACTTTCTTTCCGCTGGTTGCGTTGACAGGTGTTGATATAGTATTGTCTTTATCGTTTATTTCAACAAAACAATAAACCCAAGAGCTCATCAAGTCCCCAGCTTTATGCAATTTAGTTAACACAGTCCAATCTGAATAACTTAATAATTTTTGATTTTTTACCACCACATCAAAAGTTGATATAGAATAACCTGTATCAGGTTTACCAAAAAAGTAAGGGTTATCATTTGAAACTGGTTTAACTAAAAACTCACATTCGGTTTTAACAAATTCAGAAATGGGGGTGTTATTATTATTAATTAATACAAAATTATACAATTCGACGACTTTATTGTGTGCTTTAAGTCCGGAGGGTGTTAAACTCCACGGGATGTATTGAAGATCAGGTTTACTTAATGTCCTTCCATTCGATCCTGCATTTGCAGCGCAGGGGCGTGCCGTGTGATATCTCCTTACAGAAATATGACCAACACCACCTTTAGCTACAAAATTGGTTTCTCGTTAGGTAAAGATTTATTAACTTCATTCTTATCTGGATATACTACAAGGCATAATGTGAAGAATAGAATAAGTAATAATCTAGGATTTACAATTTGAACATCAAATAAAACAGATCCAAATACGATATAAAGCAGAGATAATAAAGAAAGTATTATATATAATCCGTAAGTGGTAATTATTCCAGTATCTAATTTAGAGAAATTTACACCTGTATTAATTAGGGTATTAGATAATCCAAAAGGTCCGATAAATTCAATTACACCTCTATCTAAAACTTTAGAGATAGTATAACCTAATTTTAAACCTGCTCCAATTATATAATTGTTATAAACTACATCAAATAAATATTTACCATTTAAGAATGTATAAATACTTCTACCTAATGATGTTTCAGTAGTATTTACAAAGATTATTGGTAAAAAATTGTAAATAAAGAAAGCAGATGCAGCTCCAAAGACAGTACAAATTAGAGGCAGTAATTTAACAATAGGATTCATAGAGAATTCAGCCTCAATTAAGGCTACTCTGTTAGGGTGTATGAATATAGCGTTCCCAAAGAAATCGGTACCAACTCCTGCAAACATGTCAGAAACGAAGTACCCGAACCCAATACTGAATAATGATAATACGAATAATGGTACAATTACAGCTAAAGTAGCTTCATGAGTATTATCATAGCTAGCTTTAGGACCATTAGGTACTGTAAGGAACACTAGGCATAACAGTCTCATAGAGTAGAAAGCAGTTAAACCAGCAGTCACGGTACCTAAGATGAAAGCATAAGTTCCACTGAAGCTGTATTGTGCATAAGCTAGTTCAATAATAAGATCTTTAGAATAAAAGGCAGTTAAGTATGGTGTAGCTAGTAATGATAAAGATCCTACTAACATACATGTATAGGTAAAGGGTAAGAAGTTTATTAAACCTCCAAATCTCCTTACATCTTGTTGATCTGCAAAACTATGAATTACTGCACCAGCTCCTAAGAATAATAATGCTTTGAAGAAAGCATGGTTAACCACATGCATTAATGCTACATTATATTGACTAAGACCAACAGCCATTACCATATAACCTAACTGACTTATTGTAGAGAATGCTATTATTCGTTTTAAATCATTTTGTACTAGACCACATGTGGCTGCAAAAAAGGCTGTAGAGGCACCTACTAAAGTTATGACTAATAGTGCAGTACTACTATATTCTAATAATGGTGAGGATCTTACTAATAAGTATAATCCGGCTGTTACTAGTGTAGCTGCATGAATTAAGGCTGAAACTGGTGTAGGACCCTCCATAGATCCTGGTAGCCAAGAGTGTAATGGAATTTGAGCTGATTTAGCCATAGCTCCCGTAAGAAGTAATAAACCTATAATAGTTATAGCTGTTTCATTCATAAAAGGTGCTAAACTAAATACAGTGGCATAGTCTATAGATCCAAATAAAGCAAATAATGCAAAGAATCCTATACTAAGACCCATGTCACCGACTCTATTCATAGTTAAAGCTAGAATAGCTGCTTTATTTGCTTGTAATCTAGTAAACCAGAAATTAATTAGTAAGTATGATACTACACCGATTCCTTCCCAACCCACAAACATTACAAAATAATTAGCACCTGAGACTAATAATAACATAAAGAAAGTGAATAAAGATAAATATGAGAAAAATCTCTGATTATGAGGATCTTCAGACATATAATCTGTTGAAAATATATGGATTAAAGAAGAAATATATAGAACAGGTATAAACATTGAACAATCCTAGTTAACCTGGCATTGATGTCACCTCTTTGTTAGAGGAATAGATATCAATAGTAGTTTAGTTACTCAGGGGTTAATGACCTCTTGGCAAAGGCTATCCACTATGCGTAGTGTTTTTTGCGATAAATATTTCCCCCCTACGATCTCGCATTCGTTCTAGGATCCGACTGTACATTCGGACAGACATTTCAGCCTAACCCCGGTGAACCAGTCTGTAGCGACATCTATAACTGCCGACGGTCTTGAAGTATATTCTCATTAACCGTTAATTCACCTATTTGTATAAGCATAGAATTGTTTGATTATAGTCTTGCTCAATTCCTAATAGCGATATCCTTTGTTAATCTAAGTATTACTTCTTATTACAAATTATCACTGATAATTCCCTTTCCCTGTTTATGTTAGCAGGAGTAGTAGGTGAAGTGGATACTTAAATATCTTTATTCGATCGCGTATATTATTAAAATAAATTTTTTTTTGATAGAAGCTAATTAATTTAGCTTCTTGTTAAATAAAAGCTCTAGTTGTAAAAAGGTAGAAGTTTAGATCTAATAATTATATGAAAAAATGGGTATTTAATCTATAAATAGCTTATTTTGTGTGCACGCCCCATACTCGCTACGCAGCCAGCGCTACTTCGATAAAAAAAAGCTTCCCTCCCTCCCTCTGCCTCGCTCCGCGCTAGCGCAAAGCTAGCGCAGCGAGGGGAGGGTAGTAAATACTCCTACTCTTTTGATAAAATGCTTTTTAATTGCTACATATCCATCCTTTCTTGTGGAGTCTTCTTTTGAATTGGAAGCGCTACGCGGCAGCAGCACCGCTGCATTAAAATCAAGATATTGACTTAAAGTATCCGGGTATAAGCCTACAATTTTAGCAGCTTCGCTTAAAGAATTTGCTAATATAAAAGATCCATCCTCTTTGAAGATTTCATACACACAGCAAACTAGTTTAGGAAGAATTTTTTTAGTAGTACTATCTATCACTCTTCCATCTGGAAGCCGTATAAATGTAGGTTCAGCATTGAATAAAATTTTTAATTCTTCCTTAGTTAAAGATTTAACTTCCCCATTATAAGTAGATAATCTAAAATTATTCATTGTATTTGATAATTTCAAAATTAAGGCTCTTATTTTCTCTATTCTATGACCACCTTCGTAAATAACTTTACAAATAAATTTAAAATCATAAAAATCTTTACCTTTTTTAGTTAAAAATTCCTCATTTTCAAAGAAAGGTATTAAATAATTATTCAACACATTAATGTTTTGAATAGTAATTGAGACAGTACTTTTACTATTAATAGTTCTAGCTTTTATTGAAGCTATAGCTATAGTATTAGTGTTTTTAATTTTATATAAAGAAAATGTATCAAAACCTAGAGAAGCCTCTAAGAACTCCTTTATTTTAAGCATTACAGGTAATTGTACTGCGGTATTTTCAAGACTAAAAATAGGTGTTAAATTATCTCTTCTTAAGAAAAAGGAGCCGTCTCCTTCAATGAAACCTAAAAGCCAACTTTTGGTGATTACAATTTTAGAATTTTCAGGTCTATCAAAAAGGATACGATTAGTATTCATATTTTTTTTAAATCCTAATATGCGATCCTTTATGCTATCAGGATTTAAATTAGGACCTCTATCAAAATATAAAAAATAAGCTTCTTTAAAATCTAAATAATCAAGATACTTTGAAGTGTTTAAATTAAATTTATCGAAAATAGAGATTAGTATAGCAATCTCTTTTTGTTTTGTAATTGTAAAAATACATTCGTCTTTATATAAACGAACTCCCCCTATTCTTAATCGATCCTTAATAATTCTTAATACTTTTTCATCGTCTTTATGCAAAGTTATCTTAAACATGAATACAAAACTTGAGATAGACAACTCATTTTTTTTTAAAAAAGGATTTATGATAAAACAACCCTCAGCATCAGTAAACCCTACAAACCACTCTAAAAATTTAGAATCAATAGAATCTTTTTCTCGCGTATTTGTCGGCAGCAGCGGCAGCTGCGGCAGCTGCACAGAATCGTACCGATGCAAAGTGGAATATTTCCTTATATTGGTTGTAAGTGTAGCCTTATTTTTGGAGTTAGTGAAGAGAGGTCTCTGGCTACCTACCTGGCAGACAAAAAGATAACTTAGCCTTTTTACAAATAAAATAAAATTTATTTTAATAAATATCTTATACAGTTGGATTAATACCAACACTGCTCCAATCTCTACCGTTAGATAGAGAGCCAATAAATAAACAGTTAATTGATCAAATAAGAATTCCCAAGATATAGATAAAAATTCTGAATCAATCCAACTATTTAAATGAATTGAGAGAGGTGAACCACATATTCCTACTTCATAAAAAGCTACACTCGCTAAAATTGAAGATAAAATTAAGCAAGTACATGTTATAATATGTGAACCACTTACTCCTATTTTTCGTCCCATTAATCCTGATACTATTGAACCTAATAAAGGTAATATTAATATTGATAGATACATTAGCTTCTTTCCCTTAAAGGGTATGAGATGTTTCCTCTTAATCGATAAAAAGCTACAAGAATACTTAAACCTATTACTGATTCTGCTCCTGCTATTGATATTATAAAGATACTAAAAGTTTGTCCTATTCCATCATCAAAAGTGAATGAACTTATTAAAACTAACAGTGTTACAGCTAATAGCATTATTTCTATGGCAATAATCATTAGAATAATATTTTTTCGATTTAAAACAAATCCTAAAATACCTATTAAAAATAAGAATAATGACAGATTCATGGTTTTTTTTGTAATATTCCTTTGGGAACCGGTAATAATTGTATTGTACCTAACCTGCTTCTGCTCTCCTTTTTTTTATTAAAAAACAAAAAACAAAAGGAAGACAGGACAGGTATAGAAACAAGTGGATATGGGGTGATTATATATATTATTATTTTAAGTTTAATTTTATTTTTTTATTTTTGTTTATAAAGTGAGGCTAGAAACAAAAATTAGAAGGTAAAGATAAATAGTTTAGAATAGTTTTTACTTTAACTAATACGCTCTCCTCAGGACAGTGGTAAAACTGTTAGACGGCCTGTGGGGGGTATAGCAACCATTAGATCCTAATAGATTTAATTTCTCCGCTAGTTGTTATGATGAAAAGAAGTACATATTATTTTAACCATAAGTATTGTTGTGGAAAAGATATGAATTTGGACGTTTCTAATCATCTTTTTGGTATTAGATTTTATTCAAAGGATAGATTGAATATGGATAATAATATAAAATATATTTCTAAAAATAAATTAAATAAAAAAAATTTAATAAAAATAGTATAGGTACTTCTATTTTTATTTCATTTTTATTTACATTTTCATTAATTTTATTATAATTAATTATACAAGCTAAGAATTGGAAAGGTTCTTTACTATTTAATAAGTAATTATCTTTAAATATGTTAAAATCTGTTTTAAATGAATTTAAAATATCATCAATATTAGAATTAACCCAATTTATTCTACCTTTTCTACTTAATTTATCTTTACCAAACGTATTTGCTAAATATATTTTAAAATAATCTATATCATTTAATTTTAAATTTTTAACTTTACTTTGTGATGTTAATTCATATGAATTATCATCTAGTATTTCTTGTAATACTTCGTTATATCTACTATCTTTAATACTTTCCGTTATATCATTAAATAATATTAATGATCTAGCTAAATCATTACTTTGATAATTTAAATAATGAGATGTAGGGTAAATTCTTCCTCTAAAATCTAAAAATGTTGTAAAATAAATAGTTTGATCTTTCATTAATAAAGCTATATTAATAATATTTGTATTAATCCAATATTTAGAATTATGAGATAATATATCTTTTTTAATTGATGATTTTACATTTTCAAATTCATTTGTTAATGGATGTGGTTTATTTAAACCTTTAAATAAATTACTATCTTTATTTTCCCATTCTTTAATAATTATATTTAACATATCTTTATTAATCTTGAATGGTATATTATTTAAAAAATTAATACATTTTATTTGATCTTCTGATATTACACTATTAAATTTATTATAAGGATGTTGTCTAATAACTTGATTATTTTTACTTAATTCATTATATTGATCTAAGTAGTATCCACCTAATTTTGTTATTTCAATATTTTTAGATTCACTAGAGATATTATATTCCCACAATTTAGGTTTTGCTATCATAGGTATTTTTATTGGATTAAAAATAGAACTAGTTAAAATTGCTAAATAATTAGGTTTAATAGATATATAAATGTAATGTTCATTTTTTTCAAAGATACTATTTTTAGTAAATATATAATCAAATTCATCTAAAATAAGTTCTAATAATAAAGATCCAAATTTATATTTAGTTTCATGAGGTAAAACATCTAATTTTTCTTCAATATCTTTAATAATATTTATTTCTTGTTCAGATAAATTTTCTAAAAATTTATTATTTTTTTTAATATTATATTTTAATAAAATTAACATTTCTTCAGATAAATTACCTAATAATTCATTTTGTGTTATTCCACCTGATAAACCAATAAATCTAACAACCTTACTAAAAAGCATATTTATTAATTGATCAGTGTCAATACTAATAAATAAAACTAAAGCTAGCTGTTGATCTAGTTTAGATATATCGTTTTTATTTTTTAAATAAGCTTCATAATTTCTTTTTCTATTATTTTCAATAAATATATGAATTCTATCTCTAAACTGTGGAGTTGAATGTTTATAAATTCTAGTTAATAATTTAAAATCATTTAAGCTTGAATCCATATTTTTTATTATATGATATGTAAATTCTTTTTCATAATTTAAAATAAAATTTTCTAACATTAATTGTTTTTTATCAGAACTTATACCTTCGTTATTTATAATTTCTCTACATTTTATATATAAATATGAATTACTACTTAAAGAATTTTCTCTAGTTAATTCATTATCATTAATTCTAATATAATTACTATTTTTATTCATAAATTCATATATTTGAATTAATTCATCGTGTGTAGTATTATTATTTATAATCATATCTTCAAAGAATTCATTAAATTTTTTGTATCGATCATTAATATTTATTTCATTAAGATTTTGACTTAATTTAATAATAAATTGATGAATATCAAAAGCTTTATAAACATCTTCAGATAAACTATTTAAATCTTTTTTAATTGATTCATTAAAAATACTTAGTTTTTTAACTATATTTTTTTTGTTTTTTAGTAAAGATTCTTTTCCATTAAAATATGTTTCATTAAAAAAATTTATTACGATTAATTTTAATTCATCCAACATATTATTTAAAATATCTTTATATCCTAAAAATATTAATCTTGGACTCATTCTTTTTACTTTATTTTTTCCTTTTTTAATAGTATAAGTTTCTTTTTTTTCCATTTTAGAATATGTTATTAATTCATTTTTATATTTATCAAAAAATTGTCTTTTACTAAAGCTTGTGTTTAAATTATTGTCTTCTATATATTTACAGATACTTAATATTTTTAGTAGTAAATCTTCAACATATTTATATTTTTCTTCTAATTTCAAATCTGAATCATCTAATACTTGTTCAGAATCATGTATTATTTCTTTTTTAATCATATTTTTTATCATATCACACATATTTTTATAATATTCATCAGATTCAATTATATTTTCATTACTAAAAACACTATCATCAAAGATAATTTTATTTCTAAATTTTTTATTTATATTAATTAATAATATATCTAAATTATCAGATTCACTATAACCTAAATCCCTTAATATTTCATTTATATTTTTTCTAGTTATAATAAATTCATTTATTAAAGAATTAATTAATTCTTTAGGTAAGAATTTATTATAAATAAAAAGCTTATCTTTAATAGAATTAAATTTTACTATATATTCATATAAATTTAAAACATATATTACATTAGTTCTAATTAAAGGATTTAGTTCATTAAGATAAATTTTAAATAATTCATCTCCAACTAAATTTGGGTAATTTTCTAATATAAATTTATCAGTTACTTCTTTATCTTCGACTATTTGTTTTAAATAATTTTCATAAGAACCAAATATTTCTATTTTTTTTTGAATACTTAAATTTATATAATTTTCATATTTATTTTGATTATTATCAGTTAAAGTATTTATACCTCTTTTCATATTTAATAAATTTATAGATTTATAATTATATATTAGATTGTTATTATATGTATTTAATCTATTTTTATTACTTAATAATAACAATAAGATAGAATTTTTATCTATTTTTTTAAAATAATTATATACAACTACATAATCATCTATATTTTCTTGTAAATGACTACTAATAAATAAATTAACTAATATCATAATTAATAATAAGATTAAATTTATTATTAATAAAACATTCATAAATTTATCATTAAAATTTTCTCCTTTATTTAAATATTTATTTATATTATTATGATATTTAATAGGAATATATTTATTTACTATGTTTTTAATCATTTTAATACTAAAACTATTTATTTTTTTATCGAATATTATCATTATTATCATTATTAAGATTACTATTTCAGCCACATTTAATATAGTAATATTTTCTAATAAACCAAGTAATGGTATAACATTTTCACCATCTTCTAATGGACAATTAATTTTAGGATCAGGTGAAGGTATTCTGTCAGGATTAGGATCAGAATATGGATGATCTTTAATAGATTCATTAACATTATTTTTAATACTATCTAAATTTAATTTATTTTTAGAAATATGTTCTCCAACACTTGCACCAACATAAGTAACAGTACTAGTAGCACCAGCTGTTGCAACAACAACA
>NW_020169863.1:14138-21281 GCF_002117355.1 Postia placenta MAD-698-R-SB12 | reverse complement strand
GTCTTGATCATACGATAGGATAACACCGCTCACCAGAGCAGCTACTAGAAGTGATGTATGCTATACCGAAACCGAACCTTCGGGTTTTATCCGCCATAAGACTGCCCCGGTGACCACGCTGAGAATGAGCAGACCTACGGCTGCCGATAGATTGAAGTGTGACTGACAAAGGTTGTGTCAACCCAGCGGAACAGAAGATAAGTAAACGGGACGACGTACCAGGTCTTTGGGCGGCGACCGCGTCTGTGAGTCGGTTGCTGTCCCAGACGCATCGTCTGGGGACGAAAGCGGATGGTTCAGAACTGACAACTCCGGGGTGATCGGAAACGGCATACCCTTGAGACTCCTTGTCGGCTCATCCTCGCCTGCAGCTGTCGCCCTATCACTGGCCGCATGCGATTCCGTGTCACTGATGCTCGAGTCGTCAGCAGTCCAAGGCAAGCACTACTGCGTGAGTGGGTGAGATTCGGTGGTGTCGCCTGAGATCGACGATGCCGACGAGCCTACCTCCACGCCAGCAGCCATGGAGGCAGACCGCGAGCGCGAGCGGCCTCTTGACGAGCTGCTGCGTTTTCGCCTCTGTCGTGGGCGCGTCGACTCTGCTGACAGGCTGCGTGGGCTAGGGGGAGTAACGAGGCCGCCGCTGTGGGTAAGCTTTCCGTTTCCATTCAGAAAGGAATGTTGTTGCGCAGGCAGCGCAGCTAGAGTCCCGAGCATCGACTCGACCTTCGAAATGTTGCTGCCGACGCCATCCTCGACAACCCGGATGCGCGTCTCCCACTCGTCTTTCGCACGGCGCAGGTCCTCCCGCTCCTCAGTCCACTCTTCCTACATGTTGCTCCATCGGCCTTCGACGTTCTTTTTCCACTCGTTCACCATTTCCGTCAGCGATTCCCGCGTCCTCTGCTCGGCCTCCTGCGCTGCTGAGTCGGGGGGTTGTTCCGAGCACATGGCCTCAGCTAGTTGCTCGGTTGCTTCTGTCTGCACCTGAACCTGTGAACGAGTGTCATGCACGAGATTCTCCAGCGAGGCAACTTTCGACTCCAACAAGGAGATGGTCGACTGTGCAACCGAATGTTGCGCCTCAAGAGAGCGCGAGAGTTCGAGCGCAGATTCCAGTTGCTTTGAGAGTGTCGTTAGCCGCTCGCTGATATTGTTGGGGACCGCAGCAGGTATAGGAGCTGGTGCGGCCACAGGCGGAGGAGACGACGACCGAGTGCGCTGTTGCGGCTCGTATGTGCTGTGATCGTGGTCATGATCATAGTCATCGTCAGACATACCCGTTCCCGTTGGCTCTGGCATGCACGGGCGACCCAGCTCTTCCCTCCGCCTCCTCCGCTGCTCCTCTTCTCCTCCGTGGCCAGCTGCTCCTCGTCCTCCTCGTCGACTCGGTCGAGCTCATGCGGAACGATCGTCGACACACTGTGTACGTTGTCGTCGTCGTCAGACATGTAATGCGAATCATCGTCGTGCCCGTATTGGCGACGTCCACTGGGACTGCCGCTGCGTCCGCGAGACGTGTCCATCTCGCGCTTGCATTCCTCCATGAGCTCGCGCAGGGAGCCGACTTCGCGCTTGATCGCTTCGTGCTCGGCGAGCATCGTCTCGAGGGAGCGAATTTTGTCTACGTGGCTTGCGAGAGACATTTGAGTCTCGCGCAGTTGTGATTGGAGTTCCGAAAGTGCTCAACCCGAGTCTGATGGTGACGGTGCCTGTGGCGCCTGTTGTTGTTCAGATTCTTCCTGCTGCTGCTGCGACTGAGGAGGCATGACTGGTGGGAGATTCGAAGGATGCGGAGGGAGGTTCGGCAGCTGTGAGCGCCCTGCAATGAACAAAGAGCCAAGTCATATGTTTCAGGCAACACACTAGGTTGCCACCGAGGGTATCATGTATCTCGTTCATCGCACTCGTCAGCGAGTGCAGCTCGGCACCCGTATTGCGGCTCTTCTGCAGCTCGCCCTGCAGGCGGCTCAGGATGTGGTCAAGGGTGAGCCCGCTCTTGCCAGGCACGTTCATGTTCCTGCCGCGGTCGCCGAGTCCAATGAGGCCCTGCTGGAACGACGGGCGGCGCTGCTGTCCGGGCGCATTCGGCAGCTGGACCGGCGCGAAGCTGAACTTGCCCGCTGCAGGAAGTGCGCCGACACCGTATGCGGTGGGGCCTGCCTGCGCCTGCGCGCGCGCAGTGGCCTACACTTCCTGCTCGGTGAAGACGCACACCACGCGCGCAGCGATCTTGTGGTGGATGATCGTCTTGTTGTCCTCGCCAACGATATCAATGCCGAATTCCTGCACTGCTGCGTGAGGCGGGGTGTCGCGGGCGGGGAGAGCGCCGAGATACGCACCATGACTTGAGCTCGAAAGGCTCGGACTCGGCGCCCTCGGGTCTGGGGCGCTCGCCGTTGATGAACGTGCCGTTGGAGCTCTTCACGTCCTTGATGAAGAGCTGGGGCACAGGCGGGTCGGCGAGCGTGGATCCGCGTGCGCGCGCGTGATGCATCCACGGCGGGTGCGCCACGGACAGCTCAGAGTCAGCAGGCTGACCTGATGAAGCCCTGATGCGCCCCAGCCTGTCGTTGCGAGTCGTGTTTCGTTGATTCTGTAAACCAGATGTCCCGGTGAGTTTTCTCTCGTCTACATGAACGACTTGTACGGAGAACTCACGTTTACCCGGCAGTCATCTACGGTCGACACCACGCGCGCAACAGCAGGCATGGCCCATATCGCGTTTGCGCGCCGTTCGTAGCATGGTGCCCTCGTCATGACCGAAGGTGGCGAGCATCACCTGCGGCCTTCACGGCGACAGGCGGGGTGTAGAATGCGCCAAGCGGGCTGGCAACACGGTGGGGAGCACGGGTGGGGTTGAGACATGCTGGAGATGGCGGGGGACAGAGAAAGGGTTAGGGAAAAAGGAGGCATGCGGGGGCGGAAGTCACGAGCATGGAGGGAGCGCATAGACTCTCGTAGCGACCAGGGATGTGCTTGCAAATAGCGGGGTCCAGAGAGGGACGCATCGGATTGGTGTGGTGTCACGTTGGTGAGTGAGACGGCGGTTGGATGGTGCTTCGGTAGACATGATGGGGGATATAGTGATGAATGGGAAGGGAGCGCGCGGTAACGGACGTGCGAGTGGCTAGAGCGCGGCATTACATAGAGGGCGGGTAGTGACAGCGTCGGCATCGGCGGCGTGTGTGAATCGACAAACTCGGCCATGCAGGCGAGGCGCAGTCGCGTGTCTTTGGTCCGCGTGTGCAAGTGGCGAAGGTTGAGGACAGCATGTGCAGCATGGACATTGTCTCCTGGTGGTACTGGTACATTTGATAGGGCCTACGTGCAGACGTGAGCAGGCACATACACGGGCGTAAACAACGCGGACACCTACGGGAAGATATGCGGGCTGTTAATCAGCGCCGGAAGATGATGAATCACGCTCCCATCATCCCACTCCCAGCCCAACACGACCTCTTCATGGGCCTTCAGGTCCCGTAGCGCGAATATTCGAAAGGTCAGCGCATCTTCGTCATCGGGCTCGCCGTCGTCCTCGACGCGCTAATCTGACTTACTTCGCTTCTTGCGAGGGCACAGGACAGGTCGCAGGATGGTGTTCGGTCTGCAGCCGCTGCGCACAAAGCGACTCTAGTTTCTGGTCCGTCGTGCATGGAGGGCGAGGTCGAAGAGAGGACCGATGAGGCGGACAAAGGGCTTTGACATACTGAGGTGAGCATAGGCGTTCAGGGGGTCGGGGAGATAAGCGATAGAAGGGGTGATGGTGGACGTGAACGGGGTGATGAAGGACGAGGAGGGAATGGAACAAGCAGCGTGGATGGCGTAAAGAGAGCGGAGGGAAGAGTCGAACGCTCAAGGAGAGTGCGGGATATAATGCAGACTTGTGAGGGCGGTGACCTGGACGCGTATGCGTGAACATGAAGGGAAATCGTTAGGCGTCAACAAGACGGACGTCGTGGTGGGGGACGTCGTTGTCGAGTATTCACCTTCGAGGGCTGTCGCGCCTCACCACTGTGGCGCGGCGCGGCGTAGTTTCTCGCGGGTATGATGGCGGGGGACGACGTCTCTGTCTATCGCGACGTGGCTAGGTGTCCACAGCTCGTCAATGTCGACGTGCTCATCCTCGCCTGTCGGCTGCACGTTGATGGATGGCCTCCTCCGTTTTCTGTGGCCGCCCCATCGCTGCTGCGTTTTCCCATCGTCGCCTCCGGTCCACGCCTGGACTGCTGACCCCCGCTTTTGCCTATCGAGGTTGAGCGTGGCTCTCTAACGCGCCTTCTGGATGTGAGCAGTGCGGTCTTTGTCGGTGGCCTGGGGGCTGAAAATCCAGCACCGCGATTCCTCTAGGACCTGAGTCGACGATCCCGAAGCAGGCCGCATGGCACCAGCGCGCGCAGGAGTCGCGGCCGAACGAGAAGGCGCCGTCTAGATGAATTCGCAGATGCAGCTAATTGTGTCCGAGGTATCTTCATTGTCGTCTAGGTGAGTTACAGTAAACTCAATCATCGATTGCGTTTGAGGGTGACAGTCGAGAGTGCCGAACGAGGGATTGAGACCAAGGAGGCCCAGTGCTGCCGCTTCGGTCGCATCGTGTCGCAGCACATAGGCAGCCCTGTAACACAGCCCATACATAATACAGCAGGTGTTGGAGAGCTTCGAACGAGGCGCGGTCCATCGTCGCATCGTATGGTGACTGAGCCTCTGATGGGATGGGAGAGTGGGGCTGCGCCGGCGAAATGGACTCCGTCGTTGCCTCCGAGCTGGACACAGACTCCACATGGGAGGCAGCTGTCCACGCTTGTGTCAGCGGATGAGACGGTCTCGGTCGAGGGTTAGGGCGGGGAGTCACGCCCGCAAACGCCGCTTGCAAGTTCATACCGGGCGTCGTCGACACAGGCACCTGAGACACATCGCCGCCGCAGTGAGGATGTGGAGTGAGATATTTCAACCGTGGACGGGCCGTGTGTTACTCCGCGCAAGGCGCCTTCTGCTAGCATGCCGTCTAACCGACTCCGCAGAAAGAGGACAAGCGAAGGGTGGAAGAAAGGGACGGCGCGAAGAAATAAACTGTATGAGGGAAGCAGTCACGATAAGGGCCCTTCTCATGAAGATCTCATGAATCGTCTTCTGTCCGCGCAGGACGCATTCGTACCCTAGACGCGTTCTAGGATTCAGCGCAGTATCTTTCGCCTCGTCCCGCATCTCAGCCGATCGGCAACTAGTTGCTGGCCCCCAGCGCCTGCAATGTTTCTTTCCGCTGTGGATCCGTGCACTCCACGCCAACTCTACAAGAGTAGACAGCCTGCCGCTTAGGTATCCGCTTCGGAGAAGCTCTGTGTTGGGCTATGCACGACCGAGTAGATGTCGGAGAGCGGCGACTGTACACGCTGCACAGGCGCCACGCTGCCGGCGGCGGCCTGTCGCTCGGAGAGGCGCTCGATTGAGCCCATGAGTGCCGTGTTATACATTGCCGGGACGTCAGGCATGGACGCTCGCGAACACATGTTGGGAAATGCGCGTGGGTCCGCGCCGCTGAGAGTGACGGAGCAAGAGGATGCGGCGGAACTGATAGACATAGGTGTAGGCGACCGGGGAGACATAGCCACTGGCGAAGGCACCTGGGAGCTGCGCTGCCATTCCGCGAGTGGGCTTCTCGCAGACGACGGGGGTCGGGCGACTACAGGCGGGTCCGCAGCAAGCGTGGGACTAACAGTCCTCGAGGATTGCGGAGGCGAAACCGGAGAGGTGGGTAAAGACGAGTCAAAGAGCACATGCGTCGGAGATATTGGACTGAAGGGAATGAACACGTTGGACTGACAGAATACTCGACATTTTAGCCAATGTCTATCACAGACCAGCAATGCACATTACCTCTTCCATTACGCCCGCAGTCTTACGCTGCCTTAGTCCAGATTGCGATCCACGGGTAGCCATACCAGTTTGTCTCGATGGTAGCTAATTAAGCCCGACAGATATATCGCCTTGCCTAGCTGTCGCGGTGGTGCGCCCGGAGCCGTGAACAAATCGTCTCGCCTGATTCTCATTGCCTTCAGCACGATCGCTGTATACGTGAGGTGCTACCGGTGCGTTTCGTTGACGCCTCTGCCGGCGATTCTCAACAAAGGATTCTGCCCAGACCTCGATTCTGGAGGCGATGTGGGGCTCGTATACAGACTGGTGAGGATCTGATCAGCCAACTTCCCGACTTCTAATAGTCGTCCTTACCTCTTTAAATGCTACCGCTGCAGCAATCGCGCTGATAGCACCTGGAACATATACGGTAGCGGCTGGGACTAGCATTGCGACTATAACGAAGGTGAGAAAGTTGTTCGCAAGGTCTTGTGTACTGAGGTCATCTCGCAGTGCATTGATGAGGTCGTCTTCGGGATTCATGCGTGGCGAACGGATTTACTGATGTCGCAAGAGAAAACATCGACATTGGCCGTTGCATTGCGGGGATGCGTCCTGGAGGTGCAAAGCCAGACGGCGACCCGCTCGCGTCACCCTCGCCGCCATACATGTTCAGGTTCGTCATGATGGTGTTGCGCGGTGCGTTCAGCATCATGCCGTACACGCTGGCAGTCTGCTGGTACGGCATTGAAGCCACCATCGACATGTGGCCATAGTCCGACCCGGCTACCTACCCTGGCCTGCCTCCCATTGGCATGAACAGCAGCTGTGGCAGAATGTACTGCGACATCATTGGCTGTGCGCCGTACTGCGACAGGTTAGCCTGTGACGCCTGCCCGCGAAGATTTGAGTCTGAGCTCTTGTGGCCCAGCGGATTGGCGTCTCTGCAGTATTTGCATGCTTGCGAGCCTTCGTGGAAGTTACGCGGAGATTGCTACCTCGAAGGGAGACCACGAACGTGCGAGTGAGGCTTATTGTTGTATCCACTCTTGTCCGAGTGACGTGAGCCCGTCTCCCAAGCCTCTGCTTCATATTCTGCAAAACCAGTCAAAATACGGATGGTTCATAGCATCAGCGTGGACAACGTACCGCTGGACTTCTTGAGCGGGATCATTGAGTCGTCAAATTTCTCATCGCCATTCATGATGACCTTCTTGTTGCTGCCTTCACCGATGACCAGACGAGGATTGCCCCAAGGGCGGGAAGAAACTGTACACCGGGTATCTACGT
>NW_020169863.1:11208-14118 GCF_002117355.1 Postia placenta MAD-698-R-SB12 | reverse complement strand
ATCATTGGCTGTGCGCCGTACTGCGACATCATTGGCTGTGCGCCGTACTGCGACATCATTGGCTGTGCGCCGTACTGTGACAGGTTAGCCTGTGACGCCTGCCCGCGAAGATTTGAGTCTGAGCTCTTGTGGCCCAGCGGATTGGCGTCTCTGCAGTATTTGCATGCTTGCGAGCCTTCGTGGAAGTTACGCGGAGATTGCTACCTCGAAGGGAGACCACGAACGTGCGAGTGAGGCTTATTGTTGTATCCACTCTTGTCCGAGTGACGTGAGCCCGTCTCCCAAGCCTCTGCTTCATATTCTGCAAAACCAGTCAAAATACGGATGGTTCATAGCATCAGCGTGGACAACGTACCGCTGGACTTCTTGAGCGGGATCATTGAGTCGTCAAATTTCTCATCGCCATTCATGATGACCTTCTTGTTGCTGCCTTCACCGATGACCAGACGAGGATTGCCCCAAGGGCGGGAAGAAACTGTACACCGGGTATCTACGTGAGAGCAGAGGTTAGACAGTAGATTGAGGACCGACGTAATTGTCGACACGAAAGCACTAACCTGCAGACCGTATACGGCAGCAATCATGACGATAGAAATGAGCGGGAAGGCAGCTTTGCCGGTAGCGACAACGATAATCAAGTAGAACAGCTGAAGACGAGGTCAGAATTATGTGCTACGAAGTCAACGCGAAGACGTACGTAGACTACTGTTGCGGGCAGGATCTACAGAAATGTTAGCATTGGAACTGTGAAAACAAGCGCAAGACATACTAAAGTACCCAAGAGATCAATGAAGACGAGGAAGGGCATTGAGAAGCAGCAGAAACCGATCATCTCGGGAAGGAAGACGAGCTCGCAAAGGTTGTGCACAGTTGAGTTGATCCATCGCCGACGCTGAGAGAACAGCACGCGCCAAGACTCGTGTGCAATCATGCGCGCAATCGCAGCGGAAGTGAACTTCGTCCGGAACGTTGGGAAGTGTTTCATGAGCAACGTCGTCAAGAAACGGTCTTCACCGAGGGAGAGCAGGTTCTTCTTATGCAGTGTGTCGACGTTGGGTTCCGAGTACTCTTCGATGATACGGTTGGAGATGATGATGGGGCGACCTTTGTCCGCTGTCCGGATTCGGTACATCGAAAAACAACCAGGTAAACAAGACACAGAGCCGAAAAGCCACTCGAATGCCTTAGCCATGTGGTGAGAGATGTAGTACTCGTAGACCTAAGTTTCGATCTTATCAGCCGTATCACGGAAAGCACACCGCACACAACGAACCTGAATCATTGTCCACCACGAACCATCCTCATTGTCAAGTCGTGTTTCTCCACAGATACCGATAATACTTGAGTCATCAGCAACGGCGGCGACTAGCCTGTTTAGCGATTCGGGAGTCACAGCCTGCAAGTCACCAATTCAGTTGAGACCACAGAAACAACGAAACCTGAGCGACTGACTGTATCGGCATCGACCGTAAAGATGTACTCATAGAAGGCAGGATCAATTCCAATGACATTGCGCATCTGGTGGTAAACTTCTAGTTCCATCGGAGACATTGGCGCGTCGAGGTGAACTCGGCTGAGGTACTGCATCATGAGGATCTGACTATCACGCTTTTCGCGGTTGCCGGGCTTCGTGCGCTCCGTAGGCTTACCAATCATCACGACGACAGTATAACTACAACGAATGTTACATAAGTTTGCGGTAAGACAGGCCTGCAGCTAGACTTACAGTACGATATGGCCCTCAATCTCAAACAGCCGGAATACAGCGTCCGCCTTGAGCTGCATGCCTCCCAAATGGCGGCTCGTACAGCAAGCCACAGTGATCGAAGGCGGAGAGTGCGCCTGGGCCTTATTCACGCTCTTATCAGCTGTAGGCCGCCGAAGTGATCGCCTGCGATCTAGCAGAGGTCTCATACCAGAGTCCGCGCCCCTCTCCGTGCACGTGCTGACGAAGGCACGTCTTCGTGTGGACAAAGTCACCAGGTTGTCGAGCGACGCCTCCACCCGGGGCCTGTGGATCAAGCATGCGGCTGCAGATGCATCTGGTTCAGCAAAGAGGTCCCAGGAATGGGCGAGACTATCCGTGTTTACCTTGCTCGATTACATTCTGCTCCACCGATGCCGTGACTACTGCTTCGTGAATTCTCTCCGTGCAATTCAATAGGCCCGCTGATTGACCGCCTTTTTTGGTGAGCTGATTATATTTACGTCCGCATAGAAGCCACTTACTACATGTATGTTTACAACGCCAATGCCACACAGAGTGCATTCATCTTCTCGCAAGTCTTGAGATCGCGCTACTGCAGCTTGCAATCCTGAACGTCTTGAGCGTTCCGATGGCGCTCGTGGTGGAGGTCGTCGTTATTGTCATCTGGGTGCTGATCTTCGTCCTTCGAGCCATCGCGTGGCTCGGTCACTTGCTCGCCTGATAAGTGCGCCATGTCTGAAACAACCTATCAGGACGGCTCGTTCGATAAAAGGACACACTTACTATTACTAGTCAGTGGCAAGATGCCACGGACCTTGCGCAAGTGAGCTGCGCCGAAACCTAGCTTTTGACTGGCTTGTTCTAAGCCCAAACCGCCAAGCTCAGACTCATGAGTCGCTCCTGCAGCAGCCGGAACACCGGGTCGTGCGGCTATAGCATATGATCGACTGCGGCGCGCAGCCGCTCCTCCTCCTCTTGTGCATCTACATTTGCACCGCCGAGCTGACGACACACGCGTACGACCTAGTCTGCAAGGTTCACAAGCTTTGTGCCAGCAGCACCAGGATCCAAGTTAATCTCCGCTTTCAGGAGCATCCGAGAGACTTGTGACATAAATGTGCGCCCATCGCCGTCGCCGGCTGCCTCTGAGTTGAGGCTTTCTGCATAGACGGACGGCAGGCGGACGAAGGATGTGGTGATGA
>NW_020169863.1:1970-7713 GCF_002117355.1 Postia placenta MAD-698-R-SB12 | reverse complement strand
GACGCGAGTAGCCCAGGATCGCCGGGATGCAGAAGACAGAGCCGTACTTCCGCGCCAACTGTTCGTAGACAGTGATCAGAGTGCGATCCCTTCTTGCGCGTTCAAGTTTTCGGCGCCCCGGAGGCGAGAGTATCTCTGCATGCGAATCATGCTAGCACGCGCCATCAATGGTAGAGAAGATGAAGAGCGATATAGCATGCCCGTGCCCGTTCGTGGCCTTTGCTTGTATTCAGAAGAAGCTGCTGGGGCGCCCGATGGTGGCAACAAAGACGTGCGAATGGGTTGACGTGCGGGAGTGCATGCCCATTCGCGACGCCTATCGCAGCAGTGTCGATTGTGGTGACAGCAAACCATCGCGGAGACTCACCCACCCAACCGTCGCGCGCGCGCGCTTCCGTCGTAGGCCGCAACCCGCTCTCGTGGCGCCGCGACTAGTGTTGCCCTCGCTGACGTGCCGCCAGAGTACCGCGCGCGGCGCCTGCGAGTGGGATCGGGCTGACAGACAAGGAAAGACGATGGTAGACGGGAAGACAGAGAAGAGAGCTGACCTTACAGCTGGAGTTGAAGAGGCGTTGTTCAGGGACGAGTTGAGAAGGCAGAAGAGGACAGTGGACGCGTCGTTGCAAGACAGAAAAGAGAGGCGGCCGGGCGGGCGAAAGAGTTCGGCGCGAAGACGAGCGGGTGGGCGGGAGAGTTAGACGCGAAGACGAGCGCGCGAGCAACTTAGACGCGGAGACGGGAGCGCGAGCGGGCGCCAGAGCCAAAAAGAAAAGAGAAATAAAGATAAAAAAAGGAAACAGATGTAACGGTGCAAGCAAACTGCGCTCCGAACTGTACCTCAAGACCTCATGGAGTTGTGATCTCTCTTCGAATACAGCCAAGAACATTTGTTCGTTATCTAGGTGCGGAGCATTAAGCTCCGCGGAGCCAACAACCCTGATACATGCCCGGGATTCGAACTAACGACTCGCACAGACCGACCTTAATCATGCCGCAGCACGTTCAACCAGCTAGACTAAATTGACCTGTAAAGTACGCCCGCGTTTCCTTCTATGTACATCTCTTTCTAACTCGACTTCAATATATTTCTTATCGACTGGCTTCACCCTATCGACTCTATCGCGACTCTATCGCGGCCGGCGCCTCTCCCGACTTCCATCTATAGCGCTCTATCTCTATTCGGAACTTCATTGTATTTTATTCACTCGTCCTCTTCTCAGGCTAGTCTACAAGAGTATAGCTGCTGTTTACTCCCTCGGTAACGTACATAAACAGTGAGTGCGCTCTTAGCGCCACCACCTCTCATCTCTCCACAGGAAGGACCCCCGCGCGCAATCCCTCAAACGTTCCGAGAAGAGACGAGACCGGAGGGCGCGGGGACGGCGTACGGAGAGGGGGGTGGGAAGGAATGCGCGCGCGGTAGATTGGACAAGGGAGGGCGTCCGTTTACGCACAAGGAACGCCAAGTCGGAAAGGTACGCGCCCGACATGCAGGATAGGTGAGCAGCACCACTTCTAACATCTAGGCTACTGATCCCCACCCCCCCCCGGCACCCTAGCTCTCGGCTCACCCAAGGACGGAGCACAGGCTTGCAGAACGAGCCTCACGCCGCTTCTCGACAACGTCAAGACGCTGGTACACGCGGACGCCCCATGGTACGGCCGATACATCCAGCTTCAATGTAGTAATCGCGGCGGCATCGGCGCGGCAAAGGTCCTGGCGCACGGCTTCAACGAGCCCCGTCTCAGTCGCCTTCCGTACGAGGAGCTTTCGAGCATGCTCTTATCAATTCCTCACAGGTGCGAATGCCCCGGCGATGAACGAGTTGCTAGTTGCGATCAAGGTGCTTCGCTTATGAGGTTCGTCTTCAGAGATTAGTTTCCTACTGCTCATGCTTGACTGACCTTCACGGGAGAGCCAACGCGATTAGTCTTGCTCCCACTCACGTGCCTCAAGGACGACTCCTCGTGCGCGGCGCGGCGAGGAATGCTGTGGCGTATGCCATCACTCCCTAGTACATCGCCTTCGGTCTCGCGGGTGGCCTCCCATAAATCGGGACGGCAGTAGCGACCATATACATGACCCAACAGGCTGGTACAGCGACTATGTGTGCGTCTCGCATGCTCTGCACATGTTCTAATGCGCTAGCTACAGATCTCGCTTCCCAATTGACCCCGGCGTCGCGATCACGGTGCTCGACCACGCGCTGAATATCAAGATGACCTACGGCGCGGTCATGCTCTCGTTCCTCGCTTCACTGGGGCTACGAGTTCGCGGGCTTACGGCGAATGCAAAGGGTGCGCCGGCCTTGTATAACACATGCTATATGCAAATGCTGACCAGAGGCCTCAACATGCAGGTATTCCCGCCTCTTCCTTGGGGCCGCGCCCGTCGTGTTCGGCTGGTCCACGCTCGCACTGCGTCGCTCCGGCGTCATCCTCACAATGTGCAGTCTCATTCGTAGATTTACATTGGTCGGAATAGCTTATATAGTACTACAAATGTATAATGGCTAGTTGCTCTACGACATCAGTGTAAGCAGGGTGTGTATCGGTGGGCTAGAGATAACTCGGCACTGTTCACGAAAACACGATGCAGGTGATGTACAGATCTGCGACGTGCGGGAAACGAGCGACGCGCACACCATTCGCCGTGCGCAATGCCGTCAGTGTTGTATGCTGATGGTCGATGATCGGATTGCCGATGTTCGCTGCTCTTGCACAGCGCAGTATGCGCGACGCACGCTCTGTTCGCTGATTGGAGGCCGGTGGGTGCGTTTTGGGACAGGGGAGACGTTTGCGCCCATCGGGCGGCGGACTGGGAGCGTCGTGGTGTGCGTGGCCTGACGAGGAAGGGATGTGCTTCGCATTCTAGCATTGAGGCTTGAGGACATTCGACCGGGAGCGTTAGTGTGAGCTGTCAATGGCGATGAAGATGGCGTTACCTTCTGAGAGTGGTTCTGTTGCTGGAGAACATCGGACCTGCGAGCGGCCTGAGGGATCTGGAAAGCATCAAAGCAGAGCAAGTTGAACGCGAATGAGTAGAGTAAGAGCAGTAGCGCGTCGCGAGGACGTACACAACGATATAGCAGATTGCGCACCTTCGCTCGCGCTTCTTGAATGTATGAAGGACGATGGTGTTGGGCTATGTCTGGTATAGAACGGCCTGTGCTTTGATGCGCAAGGCTGAAGATCAGGACATGGGCATACAGGATGCTTTGCCAAGATCTGAGGGAGGAGCGTCAAGCACGCGCGAATGGGCATTTGGCATGGTTTTACATAGCTGCGGGCTCGCCACACAGTCGCGCCTCTGTCGTTTAAGGGAGTAAAGGGTGGGAAGGGCCGCAGACTTTCTTGTCGCTTCTGTCGCACTGTTGGCCGTATTCGTCAGTAGGCGCACTATCTGTAGGATGCCACTCGCCGATATGACAATTAGCATTGATTTATCTTGCTGCAGGGCGCTGTGCGTCCTCCGTATCTCCCGCTTCTCGACGCAACTTACAGCGTCAGGCTTGAACTCAATCGTCGGACGGGGATAGCGAGGTGAGATATGAGAACATCTGCAAAAGTTATGTATCCACGCAATGTAGATGTGAGAGCAGCTTCCGGACATGTAAGCATGGCACGCACCTGAGGATGGACGACGGGGTGATTTCCAGACGCAACATTTGAAGAGATCGTTGGCGCGCAGTGCGCTCGGTCAATAATATTGGATGTCCGCCGCTCAATCGAGTGACGGACCCTAGAACAAGGTCAGAGTATGAATCCCGAAGTAGCGACGCACCTTTGCTCTCTGTTTCGTTGACGCTTACCTGAAAATACTACAAGTTGTTAGCAAGATGCAGAACTCACCCAGCAACAATCTTCCGGAGCGCGCGCTGTCGACAGCAGGCGCTCCGAACGTTCAGCGAGCTGGCGCGGATGACAGAGAGCGAGGGAGCGCGGGGATGGATGATGGGGAGATTGTGGAAATGGACGGCTGGATGGTGAGTACTTCACGTATGATACTGGACTTACCTTGACATCAGCGTCACGCAGACCGTCGGGAGGCCCGGAGGACAACGCCACACGCCCAACGGCACAGATGTTCGAGGAAACCGCTCAACGCGGAGACGCGCTCTGTACGAGAGCAACGCTGCGCCGAGATCCATGACGCAGCGCGCGATCATTAGGGCTAGGGAAGACCAGTCAGATCAGGCACGTATAATTAATCAATCTTACCTGTTTTTTCTCATGTCTTCATAGATTCCGCATCCACGTATGCGGGCGCCGCCGTCAGTGGTGCGCGCACCCGTGACGGACGCTGTTGCGAGCCCCGAACCTGTGCCGGACGCCGTTGCGATCCCCGAACCCGCGACAGACACAGTTGCGAGCCCTGAACCCGTGGCGAACACCGTCGCGAGCCCCGAACCCGACAAAAAAAGAAAATCTCGTAACCGCTGTGCTTCGCAAAGGTCAGCAGCTGCCAGGCGGCGTCGCGCAGAGGTGGCGGCGCGCGTCACGGAACTCGACAACATGATCGATGATGTACATACCGGTATGGAGCGTTCTCGCGAACCGGTAGGTTCCGCGCGCAGGCAGCGCGCACAGGAGTGGGTCGATGACGAGAGTGAGGATGACGCTGCGGGTGTAGAGGGTGCATTGCTCGCGAGATCGTCGTTGACGCCACTTACGAGTAGTTCCGTTGAACTTCCTGTATTGGATCCTGCTGCTGGCTCGCGCCATGGTCTACGTAGTGCGTCAGTACATGGGGTCATGCGTTTGGAAAGAAACAGTGTTACGGGCTCACCTGTACCTGTTCTCGGAAAGGTGAGTCTTCGTGTTTCTTCTATGTTATGTTATTTGATGTATCCACGTATAGCGGAGACTTGTGCCATACGTGGACATCGTATTGCAGCCTAACCGTCGCGCCAAAAAAGCGGTTACTGCGACTGAGCCTGCAGATGAATTGGTAAGTCATATTTTAAATTTCTATTGTCTGGTTGACATACCTCTTGTCTAGTCTCATACTAAGGCACTCAAGCGAGCAGTGTTTGATATGGCAGCAAAGAAGAATGCTGCGCTTAAGGCCAAGCAGCACAGTGAGGTTCCTGTTCACCAGCGTCGTGTAAGTGGTACTTCTGCATATTTGTTGATACTTGACTCAGACTATGATAGCGGTGGAATGCGGAGGCGAAAGCTGCTACTGCAGTTGAAAATCGCCAGCGTCCACCCAAAGTCAACCACAAGGCCAAGAAAATTCTGCATGGTAATGTGAGGCGTAACTGGCATAAGAACCACTTCCAGCAGCAGAACAAGGTCGTGATCATGGGCAAGCGGACACCCAAAGTGAGGTGTTGTCAGAATGTTTGCATAAAAAGTGAGTCTTGTTCTTTTGGTTGCATTCTCAGATCTAACACAATATTATAGGAAGAAATAGGCTTATTGCAGCGAGGGATCTTGCTCATTGTCTCACAGTAGCTTCCTTTAATGTTGGGGTGAGTCTTTCCTTATGTTCTGACTTGATATAAATCTGATCAATTTATAGAGAAAGACAACTGACCGGCAGAAGTGGTCCCACTGGGACTGCTTGAAGCCAGGTCAATTGTTCTTCCATCAGCGTGTTGACAATGCTGGCACTATTCATGTGTCAGCTTTAGGGGGGTTTGCTCAACTTCCTGTCACCCAGCAGAATGTGGTCACTGCTGCTATTGAGGCAGCTGTTCCTGGTGCTGCTCCTCCTGCTCTGGGTCAGCAGCAGAGA
>NW_020169863.1:0-1774 GCF_002117355.1 Postia placenta MAD-698-R-SB12 | reverse complement strand
CAACTGACCGGCAGAAGTGGTCCCACTGGGACTGCTTGAAGCCAGGTCAATTGTTCTTCCATCAGCGTGTTGACAATGCTGGCACTATTCATGTGTCAGCTTTAGGGGGGTTTGCTCAACTTCCTGTCACCCAGCAGAATGTGGTCACTGCTGCTATTGAGGCAGCTGTTCCTGGTGCTGCTCCTCCTGCTCTTGGGTCAGCAGCAGAGATTGCACGTAGAGCAAGCAAGGCTGAGCGGCGGCGGATAAGCAAGCAGACGCGGTCTGACGTTGTCTCACTGCACGCATGCCTTGCCAAAGCTCACAGAATCCTAGGGAAGAAAACCTTTGTAAGTGATTCAATTCAACTCATTTGAATCTGACTGACTTGATTAATAAATCTTAGGCAAGCTTTACACCTACTGATGATATGTGATATGGATGTTTCAAGTCTGCTGATATGTGGTTGCCAGTGTGTTAGGAAATAGGGATTCACTTGTAATGAGCTTTAATACTTTCTTCTATATATATGAAATTAATGTGTTGATCTGTGTGAAACAATACCAAGAAAAGAGGAAGTCGTATATAACTGGGCTATTGGAGCAACAGAGAAACAGATGGCAAGCATGCGTCGGAATGACGGTGCAATGGTGCGGTGAGCATGTTTGTCCACAGGCAAAGCGATGCCCATACGGGACAATTGCGTCACTGATCTGTTCGCTTGTTGCTCCAATATAGATCAGATTAAAAGGAATGTACTTGATTATAGGTGACTAAGATATGTATAACATGCAGAGTGTAGATAAGTAAGATACTATTTCTTGGGAGACTTCTGTGCTGTAACCTGCTGTGGAACATGGGTTGGAGTAGTTAGCACATGAGCAGGACGAAGTTTACTGTAACGAAGGTTGTGGATGGGTCGGATAATGACAGAGTGTGCATTGGATCGCACATAGCGCTTACGGGGCTGGATATGATCACTTATAGTAACACGGTGCTTAAGGTGAGTATTAGTGGAAGGAATATGAGAAGACGATGCAACAGGGGCAGAGACAATAGTGCGAGAAGGATCAGGATTGTTGTGTAGATTAGGTAGCTTGATAGCAGACACCGATTGAGCATCGACAGGTAGTGATTGTGTAGGAAGGCGTGCAGAAGCACTCACCGTTACACGAGCCCGATGGCGGTTAAGTACCTGCTGAAGGGCATCAACAAGGGTTAGAGACAGTGGAATATTGGCCATGACAATGAGTTGGGCTGTGTGGAGAGCATCAGATAACAATCTTAATGAGCAGTGGAATAATACAAACCAGATAAGTAAACACTTTATGTGTATAAAGGAGTGTGTTGAGCTGTGAGTAGAGACTGTATGAATGTCAGCATTGTATGAAAGAACAGTAAACAAATGCCACTTACAAATTAAGGATGGAAGAAGAAATGGGAATGGAAGCAAAGGTGAAGGTATATATATACCAGGGTAGTTTAGGGCAGACTAGATCTGATCATTTGATAGACCAATGGGGAATGATTTGTAAGCAGACAATATATGCACAAACACAACTTATGTAATCAAAAAAGCGGAAATTGGCACAAGTAATTGAGCAGCAGGAGTCCATCGGAACTGTGTAACCTTATGAGCATGATCTAACCTTAGAAAAGAATGTGAAACCGTGTATTAACGTGAAGTACATACAATATCCAGTCGGTTCATATGATGAAACCGGAGGAGTTGATGATATGGGCGATGAATGATACTCCAGAAAGTGGTACCGAAATCATCTTTGACAATGGTGTC
>NW_020169862.1:19013-22559 GCF_002117355.1 Postia placenta MAD-698-R-SB12 | reverse complement strand
AGAGGCACTGTGACAAGTTTTGAGAGTATCATTGATGATATCGTGAAAATGTTGGTGGCAACAATGAGCAAGAGGCGATGACGAGGAGAAGATATGAGCACAAGGAGATTTGACAAAATTGAATCATTTGAAATCAGAAAAAGGCGTTGTCCCGAGGGCCCCCTCGGGACAAAAGTGCCCGAGGGGCCCTCGGGACGTTGTTATATAGCTAGGTTTGATAGAAGTGGAAGCGGACGGTGCCTTCGGGATGTCCGTAAGTCATGCGCCCCCCTCGCTTCGGCGAGTTCTCGGGTGGTAGGCAAGCTTCTTTAAACTCTGTTACTAACGGTTGAGTCATCTTTGCTGATATTCGCTTACAAACACGGGCCTATGGCGGGCCGCTTAGCAATCAGTATCACGTCCCTCCAATGAGGGCGTGTCATTCTACAAGTTCCATAGCAAGTTCTTTCTCAATCGAGTCCTTGCTGACATCGCGCCTTACTGCGCCCCGGTCGCTCGTCCCTCGCGACGTGCGAACCATGCTGACCAAGCGGATCTGAAGAGCCTATAAGTATAGGCGAAACTTGGGGGTGGACGCCATTCCACCCAAGTCATCCAAGTCAGCCACAAGTCCTTCAGCAGGCAGGTCGACGCCAACACCACCTAACCCTAAGAGCTCGTTGAACCACGCCGACCATTTGTTGCGTGCGTCTGTGTGAAGGACGCCCAGGTCGGCCGCTGAGAGGGGGGATGACGCTTTAGACTTGCCTTTTGCGCCGCTTTGCCGGTCCTTGAAGAACACCATTCGGTCCTTCGGCGCGACCGTCCAATACGCGTTCACCATTGCGCGAACGCTCACGACGTTGTCGTCCGTCCAGCCCTTGGGCTTTGAGCCGGGTTTGCCGCTCCAGGGGGTGTCGCTCAGCCCTGTGAAGTCGATCCAAGGCTCCCATGTCCACAGGTCGCGGTTGGCGCCGACGAGGTCAAGAAAAGCAGAGGGGACTTTAGGTGTCGGCATGAGGGGCAGTGGGAGGGGAAGATTGAAAAGAGAAAGAGGATAAGTGAGATGAGGGAATTGGGTTGCGACTGGCATGGAGTATATATAGGACTTGAATAGGTTCCGCAAGGCTTCGTGCGTCCCGGACGCATGCTGCGGATACGAGCACTGCGTGCTTATCGGTGTGCCGCAGTCCCACTCCATCACAAGTCCGGCGGCCCCGCGTGCGTCTCGGACGCACGCCATGCGTGCAGCCTTCGCGCGTATCTCCGCATGCCTTCGTGGCAAGTCTACCCCGTGTGTTTTGCACAGCAACATCCCGCTTCCAGAATGGCCTGGAAGTCTGCGGCAGTCGTGGGATTGTTCGCCGTGACGTGCGGGTGTGCGTCCAGGACGCACGCGCGCGCGCGCATAGACGTTCTGCACAGAAATCTGCGCCAGTCACGGGATTGTTGGCCGTGGCTTGCGGGTGTGCGTCCAGGACGCACGCACGCGCGCGGGCGCATAGACGTTGTGCGCGGAAATCTGCGGCAGTCGCGGGATTGTTCGCTGTGGTGTGCGGGTGTGCGTCCAGGACGCACGCGCACGGGCGCATCCACCTCAGGCGTGTGGATGCAGAGCCAAGGAGAACCCTAATGCCGTCCGGTAGCAGAATGCCAGCCGTGGCTTTCCGCTCGCCAGGCGGCATGCTGCCCTCGAGCGGATCGCGGAACCTGGGCCCTGCACAACACAACCAATACCAGCAATTTGGCCGCGGTCAGGCCCCCCGGCGCAAAACAGCGTCATGCCACCACCTAACCCTGGCAGACAAATAGTCCATGACACCCATGTCAACTCGCGACAGCGCACCCGGTGGCTGCTCCCAATGGTATAGTACACTACCAATCACCAACGATGGCTCATTCGCCACAGAACCCTAACGCCGCATGGCGAGCGGAAAGCCACAGCTGGTATTCTGCTGCTGGACGGCATTAGGGTTCTGTGGCGAATGAGCCATCGTTGGTGATTGGTAGTGTACTATACCATTGGAAGCTTCCACGGCGTGCTGCACAACGCAACAACCCGATACCCATGATACCACTGCAAGCGGAAAGAAGCCTGTAAGCCGAGGCAAGAGAGTATCTCATTCACGAGCCTCCTCTGTTGCCTCGCATGTCATGGATAATATAAATGATACCCCACAAACACCGGTATCGACTGGAAAACCTCTGGCAAGTGTGAGCTGCAAGAAACCGACTTCCGCCACCGAGTACGAGCCCCAAATTACACCCTAATCCACTTCCATTCTTACTCCCGTGCATCCGTAGCCGAACGCAAACCCCAGACAGTCTCGGAGATGACGGCGCTTCTGTCGCAGAGTCGTCCAAGAAGCGCAAGACGGAAGCGGAGCACATCAAGTTCTTGCAGGATGACTCCTTGTCGGGCGAAGTAAAGCTGTATCGCATGTTCTGCAATGGCTGCCAGACGTGGGTCGACTTCAATCCCAAACGGAAATACATGATGCAGCCCTGGCTGACCCATCGGAAGGGCTGCATCAAGCGGCGGGGACAGTCTGAGAGGTAGTTCTCACTTTGCCATAATTGCTCTCATTGACTCACCTTCAGCAGACCCGACATTTCGGTGCAGTCAGACGCGAGGATTAATTTGGATGTGGCGGACAAAGAACCAGAGGAAGAGGACGAGATGCTCCCAATGGTATAGTACACTACCAATCGCCAACAATGGCCCATTTGCCACAGAACCCTAATGCCGCCTGGCAGCAGAATACCAGCTGTGGCTTTCCGCTCGCCAGGCGGCGTTAGGGTTCTGTGGCGAATGGGCCATTGTTGGACATTGGTAGTGTACTATACCATTGGAAGCATCCACGGCGTCCTGCACAACACAACCAATACCAGCAATTTGGCTGCTCGTCAAGCCGGTCAGGCCCCTAGGGTGCAAAACCACCCTTCCATACTAGCATGTGCTGGAAACTATCAATCTTTGCGGGCGATTCGTCACCCATTCTTCGCATGCACCATCACCACCTCCAGTTGCCCCCCTTGCTCGGGCCATTATATCTACTTCTGCGACCGCCTCCATGGCTAAGTCTGCAGTGCCGCCAACATGGTTTGTCATTACCCGCATCGCATTTGTTTGATTCGTTTTACTTTTGTGACCCACTTCGGACTTTAGTGCCATGGTGTAAAACTATTAAACAGCTATGTATTGTACTGTACTATCCATGCTCCAGTGTGACTCACAGGTACAGCGTTGGCCCATTCCTTGTGAGAGTACATCTATACGTGCCCCCATGGTCAGTGCACCATGTGTGCGTCCGGGAAGCACACCCCCACGAGCAAGGCTCATGTAAGTCAAAAGTTGTGGCCGGTGCAGAATGCGTGCGTCCAGGAAGCACAACCTCACGGGCAAGGCTCATGTAAGTTGAGAGTAGTGGCCAGTGCAGAATGTGTGCGTCCGGGAAGCATGCCCTCACGAACGACACTTGTTAGAAAGCCGCCTCCGACTCTTTCCATCCATAGTCTGGCATTATGCGTCCGGGACGTACATGCGCGGCCCCTAGGCCTTTCTTG
>NW_020169862.1:4441-14231 GCF_002117355.1 Postia placenta MAD-698-R-SB12 | reverse complement strand
AGTTTGAACATAATCACAATGAACATCATCCATGTGAATCTTTTGAAGTCTAATGGAGGCAAAGGACTCCTTGCATGACAAAGCTTCACAATGATATCTAACAACAATGAAATCAATAAGAATGTGTTTGTTACTGAGGTGGAATACGAACTGGCGATCTGCAGGCATTAAGACTAATTAAGAGTTAGCAAGGTGAGATAGTTCAGTGAAACATGCATTAACAAACCCAGGTGATGTGATTTGTAATAACAAATTTGACTTTGGTGAATAGATGGTGGTGGTTAAGAGACAAGAAGCAATTCAAACTCAGATTCCGCTTTTTGGCTGATGTAATCATATTTAAACTCAGTTTGAATTGCTGACAAAGCAAATAATTCAAACTTGAAATGCTTAATTTGAAGTATCAACTGTACAAGGGCATCCGAGAATGTCCATTGATTCCAGTTTGAATCTGAATCAAACCGAAACCCAAGTAAAATAGTAGTTCAAACCTGGACTCAAAACAGTACTGGGCCTATTGAACCCATTTGGCATCTTTGGGCCAACATCATCATTAGAGCCGAATGTAACTAAACAGTGTTCGCAAAAATGTACCTTATCAGACAAGACACCAGCACAAAATGACTTGCATTAACGAATGTGGTTATAAGGGTTGTTATTAACAAAGTACAAAAAAGGTGGCTTGCATGCTCATGAATATACACGCACAAGAAGGGCATAACAAGCAGTTCTGCAGTTCGAAAATGATGCAACGGGATCCAGACGAAGAGGTAGCGAAACTGTGAAACAGGAGGAATACGACAGAACAGGGACAAGTCTTGATCATACGATAGGATAACGCCGCTCACCAGAGCAGCTACTAGAAGTGATGTATGCTATACCGAAACCGAACCTTCGGGTTTTATCCACCATAAGACTGCCCCGGTGACCACGCTGAGAACGAGCAGACCTACGGCTGCCAATAGATTGAAGTGTGACTGACAAAGGTTGTGTCAACCCAGCGGAACAGAAGATAAGTAAACGGGACGACGTACCAGGTCTTTGGGCGGTGACCGCGTCTGTGAGTCGGTTGCTGTCCCAGACGCATCGTCTGGGGACGAAAGCGGATGGTTCAGAACTGACAACTCTGGGGTGATCAGAAATGGCATACCCTTGAGACTCCTTGTCGGCTCATCCTTGCCTGCAGCTGTCGCCCTGTCACTGGCCGCATGCGATTCTGTGTTGCTGATGCTCAAGTCATCAGTGGTCCAAGGCAAGCGCCGCAGCCCGAGTGAGTGAGATTCGGTGGTGTCGCCTGAGATCGACGATGCCGACGAGCCTACCTCCACGCCAGCAGCCATGGAGGCAGACCGCGAGCGCGAGCGGCCTCTTGACGAGCTGCTGCGTTTTCGCCTCTGTCGTGGGCGCGTCGACTCTGCTGACAGGCTGCGCGGGCTAGGGGGAGTAACGAGGCCGCCGCTGTGGGTAAGCTTTCCGTTTCTGTTCAGAAAGGAATGTTGTTGCACAGGCAGCGCAGCTAGAGTCCCGAGCATCGACTCGACCTTCGAAACGTTGCTGCCGACGCCATCCTCGACGACCCGGATGCGCGTCTCCCACTCGTCTTTCGCGCAGCGCAGGCGCTCCCGCTCCTCGGTCCACTCTTCCTGCATGTTGCTCCAGCGGCCTTCGACGTGCTTTTTCCACTCGTTCACCATTTCCGTCAGCGACTCCCGCGTCCTCTGCTCGGCCTCCTGCGCTGCTGAGTCGGGGAGTTGCTCCGAGCGCATGGCCTCAGCTAGTTGCTCGGTGGCTTCAGTCTGCACCTGAACCTGTGAGTGAGTGTCATGCACGAGACTCTCCAGCGAGGCGACCTTCGACTCTAGCAAGGAGATGGTCGATTGTGCAACCGAATGCTGCGCCTCAAGAGAGCGCGAGAGCTCGAGCGCAGACTCCAATTGCTTCGAGAGTGTCGTTAGCTGCTCGCTGATATTGTCGGGGACCGCAGCGGGTATAGGGACTGGCGGGGCCGCGGGCGGAGGAGACGGCGACCGAGTGCGTTGCTGCGGCTCGTATCTGCTGTGATCGTGGTCGTGATCATAGTCATCGTCAGACATACCCATGCCCGTTGGCTCTGGCGTGCGCGGACGACCCAGCTCATCCCTCCGCCTCCGCCGCTGCTCCTCTTCCTCCTCCGCGGCCAACTGCTCCTCGTCCTCCTCGTCGACCCGGTCGAGCTCGTGCGGGACGATCGTCGAAACACTGCGTGCATCGTCGTCGTCATCGGACATATAATGCTGATCATGTGCCATGTTATCGTCGCGCCCGTATTGGTGGTGGCGTCCGCTGGGACTGCCGCTGCGTCCGCGAGACGTGTCCATCTCGCGCTTGCGCTCCTCCATGAGCTCGCGCAGGAAGCCGACTTCGTGCTGGATCGCTGCGTGCTCGGCGAGCATCGTCTCAAGGGAGCAAATTTTGTCTACGTGGCTTGCGAGAGACATTTGAGTCTCGCGCAGTTGTGACTGGAGTTCCAATAGTGCTGAACCCGAGTCTGATGGTGACGGCGCCGCCGGTGCCTGTTGTTGTTCAGATTCTTGCTGCTGCTGCTGGGACTGAGGAGGCATTACTGGTGGGAGATTCGAAGGATGCGGGGGGAGATTCGGTGGCTGCGAGCGGCCTACAGTGAGGAAAGAGCAAAATCATACATCTATGTGACGCACCAGGTTGCCACCAAGGGTATCATGAAGCTCGTTCATCGCACTCGTCAGCGAATGCAGCTCGGCGCCCGTATCACGGCTCTTCTGCAGCTCGCCCTGCAGGCGGCTCAGGATGTGGTCAAATGTGAGCCCGCTCTTGCCAGGCGCACGCATGTTCCCGCCGCGGTCCCCGAGCCCGATGAGGCCCTGCTGGAGCGACGGGCGGCGCTGCTGCCCGGGCGCATTGGGCGGCTGGCCTGGTGCGAAGCTGAACGCACCCGCTGCAGGGGGCGCACCGCCGCCCGCGCCGACCCCGTATGAGGCGGGGCCCGCCTGCGCCTCCGCGCGCGCAGCGGCCTGCGCCTCCTGCTCGGTGAAGACGCACACGACGTGCGCAGCGACCTTGTGGTGTATGATCGTCTTGTTGTCCTCGCCGACGATGTCGATGCCGAATTCCTGCGCTGCAGCGTGAGGCGGGCGCGGCGGGCGGGGAGAGCGTGGAGATACGCACCACGATGTCGTCCGACTTGAGCTCGAAAGGCTCGGACTTGATGCCCTCGGGGCTGAGGCGCTCGCCGTTGATGAACATGCCGTTCGAGCCCTTCACGTCCTTGATGAAAACTCGTGAGAAAGATGACTGGACAAAGCGTGCGACAGACTTACGAGAAGCACTGGTCACCAAGCTTCTTACCTTGAGGCAGAGACTCTCCGGTAAGCGCAGCCTGGTCGATCGAGACGTTGATAGCCTCAGTAAGACGACAGTCGGCAGGAACGATGTCACCAATCTTGAACGAGATCATGTCACCAGGAACGAGGTCGGCGGACTCGATCTCGCTCCACGAACCGTTACGCTTGACCTTGGCTTTGGGAGCAAGCGAGTCCATGAGAGCCTTGACAGCGTTACCAGCATTACGTTCTTCATAGAAACCGATGGCCGAGTTAATGAGCAACAATGTGATGATACCAATGAAATCTTCCCAGTCAGGCGGCATGTGCTCTCCGTTTGACAGGACGATGGCAACAAGAGCAGCTCCCTCCATGACCCAGGGACAAGGGGTTCCACATAAAGCTCAGGAACTGTTCAGGTCAAGTTATTACGACACAATGACGCGTGAAAGGAACATGCACACCTGAAGGAAGGCATTCTGCTCTTCAGATTCGAGCCTGTTAGGGCCGAATAGCTCGAGACGCCGCTGAACTTCCTCAGCCGATAGACCATCTTCACTGCACTGTAACAACTTGAAAACGTCCTCGACGACGATCGTCTCGAGGTTGACCTTCTCCTTGTCATAGAGATCCTCCGCACGCAATTGGATTTGCGACATATCAACCTTGGCGTCTGAACACGGAAGTTAGAAACTCAAACCCGCTCTGTAATAAAAGAAGTAGCATACGTGTAGCTTTTGCCTCCTCATGACCATTAAACTGTCTGCACGGACGACGTGTACGGTAAACTCATGTTTACTCGGCAGTCATACACAATCGACGCCATGCGCGCAACGGCAGGAATGTTCCACATCACGTCCGCACCCCGATCTTAGCCTGCTAGTGTCGTTGTGGCCTCAGATGACGAGCATGACCTGCAGCCTTCACGGCAACGCGCCGAGCGGGCTGACCACAGGTGGGGTTGAAACGTGCTGAAGATGGCGGGGGATAGAGTAAGAGTCAGGGAGAAAGGGGGCGCGTGGGGGTGGATTGCGCGGGCATGGAGGGAGCGGGTAGACTCTTGTGGCGACCAGGGATGCACTTGCGAATGGCGGGGTGCAGCGAGCCACATACTGGATTGGTGTGGCATCGTGTTGGTGAGGGGGACGGCGGGTGAATGGTTCTTCGTAGACATGATAGGCGATACGGTGATGAATGGGAAGGGTGCGCGAAGTCACAAACGCGAGTGGCTAGGGCGCGGTATTACGGAGGTAGCGGGGTGACGGCGTCAGCGTTGGCGGCGTGTGCGAGTCGACAGACTCGACCATGAGGGCGAGGGCGCAGTCGCGTGTCATTGGTCCGCGTGAGCAGGTGGTGAAGATCGAGGATAGTGTGTGCGGCGTCGACATCATCTGCTGGCGGTACTGGTGCAGATGATGGGGCCTACAGGCAGACGTAAGCAAGCGCATACACGGGCGTAAAGGATGCGGACACTTACGGGAAGATGTGCGGGTTGTTGATCAGCGCAGGAAGATGATGGATCACGCTCCCGTCATCCCACTCCCAGCCCAACACGACCTCTTCATGGGCCTTCAGGTCCCGTAGCGCGAATATTCCAAAGGTCAGCGCATCTTCGTCATCGGGCTCGGCGTCATCGTCGATGTGCTGAGCAGACATACTTCGCTTCTGGCGAGGGCACAGCACAGGTCGCAGGATGGCGTTCGGCCTGCAGCCGCTGCGCACAAAACGACTCTAGTTTCCGGTCTGCCGTGGAAGGGCCGCGCGTGGGAGGTGCGCCTTGTCTCGTGAGTAGTCTCGTTCGCGCGCATCATCCCGTGAGGTGCGACTCGCAGGATGAGCATCATACTCGTCGTGTCCGCGATGTGAGCGAGAAGCACGTCCATGATGTGCATCCTTCTCAACACCCCTCTCGCGCTCGTGCGGTCCCATTCAGGACGGTCTCTGTCTGCCGATGGGCCTCGAGGAACGCCGGGGGGTGCACGGATAGAAAGCGTAGGTGGATACGTAGGGTAGTTCGATGTTCGCAAAGAGCGTGGGCCGCTGGGCAACGGGCGCGACGGAGGGGCAGTATTCTGCATGGCGCGATGCGGCGCTGAATAGAGGGGGCGGCATGGAGGAAGGTGTGACGGCTCGGCGTCGCTCGAGTGAAACGATCGCGGGTGCGTTGGAGGCGACCGAGAACGTGCCAGGTAAGCCTTCGGAGGCGGCGGACTGAGGATCTCGCCGTCCTCTTGTATTGTGCGATGGGCAGGCTCTTGAAAGCGGATCGGGAGTGTTTTGGGATCAGTGCTGATGGTGCCTTCATCGGGAGATGTAGAACACTTTGAGGTCTCGCTTGGCGGAGGCGGGGGCTCTGGGGGGAGGGGCGTCAGAGAACGTGAACATTTGGCCGCCGCTGCACTAGGAAGGCCTTGTTCGAGCAATTCGACTTTGGCGTGCAGAGACACAGGGGTGGAAAGACGTGTGTTTAAGTCTTCAGGCAGATCGACAACGCGAGCCCGTTCTTGGACTGGGAGCGGGGATGCCTCACGCGTTGGCATGGGGGTGGGGTCCGGCGCTGTACACAAGCCGGCAGAAGGAATAGCGCAATTAGGAGATGCTAGAGGCACCTGCTCGTGTGCACGGATGTCCGGCGACTCCACTGCACGCGTCACGTCGTTGGAGCTCGCGTGCTCCAACGGGGTGGGAGCAGCTGACGGGGACGTCTGCTCCTGCCGTTGCGTCTTGCATCGCATCTCGAAGTCCTTCAAGGACATCTTGACCTTCGGCGGCAACGTGACAGCCGGTAAAGAAGGTGTAGGCGAGGGTGTGTTGTCGACGGATGGCAATGTACCATTAGACACGACAGACTTGACATCCGCCTCTGCCGATGGACGTGTGTCAATAGTGCCGCAATGCAGTTCTACAGACGCAACTGTGTCGGGATGATGTCTCAGCTGCGCGGGCAGGTCGGTGGCATCGACGGGATTAGCGTCATGATTGTCAGAAGAATACTCTGGAGCGGGCGACGAGAACTTGATGGTGACCCTGGAGAGTAGCCGAGGAGACGAGGAGGACAAAGAAGCGGCGGGATCTGCGACAGGAGGCGGCGGCCGGGTATGCATGTCGTCGGTGGGTGTCAGGGTCGGCCCAACAGCAGTGTACGAAAGCTGATGTAACGACGGCTCGGCAGGGACGGGTTGCGGTAATACATGCACATTAGCGGAAGCAGGAGAGGACGAGCGACGACTAGCAGAGGAGAGCAGAGGAGAACGAAGGAGGCGAGGCGAGAGAAGGCGAAAGCAGCGATAAGTTGGCGAAAGAAGTCGAAGGGGATATCTGACCATCGTTCGAGGTCAAGTTAAGCAGCGCGCGGGCGGGCGAGGTGGAGGAAAGAATAGAAAGTCGGGAGCTCAGTGACTGATGCGAGACAGCGTGAGGTAGGGGCAAAGGCGGTGGGGGCATCTCGCGCGGATCTAGGAGCGGCGACATGCCGTCAGTGCATGGTCCGGACGACATCAGTCGACTGGACTCACCAAATGCGACTTCATCCATGTCCATCCGCGTATCATCGTGCTCGCCTGCCGCGCCCACCTCGTTATGAGAAAATGTTAGCGCGTCTCCCGCATCGCGCTGGTAGACACCTCGCAGCGTCTTGAAACTTCCTGATCCAACCCTTACGGAGCTTAGGCGGCAAGCACTCCTCCTTCTCCTGCTCATCGATCTCCATCGCGTTGTCTTTGTCCTCTAGTGTAGTGGGTACGGCTCCGCTTTTGCCCTTGCGATCCCTTGCGTGATGAGCTGGCGGCACAGAAGACGCACGCGGTGCAGCCTATGTCTTCGACTCGCGCTCAGATTGTGTGACGGCGCGTCCATGCCCTGCGAAACGTCCGATGTCTGACGATCCTGCAGTCGCGGCGCAACAAGGGCGCGTGGGGGCGGGACTATCTCGACGCCCGTCATCCCGCCCGACAACGGCACTTGCTCGCGCGTCCTAAAGCCCCGCTCGCGCCCGGCCAGAGGATCCAGGTCGACGCGCCGCATGATGCCTCTTCCTTCGCTTGCTTCTCCCGCGCTCGTCGGATGTCCGACTCGATCCTTTCTCGGATGGCGAGCTTGGCAACACGCTGGCAGATTTCCGTCAGATCAGCATCAGAGAAACTGTGCGTGTTCCTTGCAAGGACGCCAAGGACGAGATTAGGTTTGACGCAAACCGCATGGGTTGGAGTGCTCAGAGCGAAGCGGAAGTTCTCCATGGTAATATCGAGTGAGTCGAGCACCTCTGTATCGATGATTTTCCCGTCAAGGTCCATGAGGTCCATCTTCTCACAGATCTGCTGCATGGCGGCCTCCGAGCACAAAGGTGCGAGATCTGACCCGACGTAGACTTGGGCGTGCGCCGCGATCTCTGAGGAGTGACATCATTAATATACGCGGAAAACAACGGCTGCTAGGACATACCTGCTCGACATCGACATCGCCACCTGGCCTCATGTTCTTCATGTGAATGCGAAGAATATCAAACGGCTAGTGGGGTCAGGGATGCGATCTCACAGTCGAATCAGCCAAAGCGAAGAAGAGCAGGGTCGATAGAGTTCAGTCGGTTAGTAGCGGCCATAGCCACAGTGTCAGACCGCGCTTTCAGACCGTTCATGAGCGTCGGCAGCTGAGAAACAACACGGTGTTCCACTTCTCTGTTGGTCTGGGGCATGCAATCAGCTTCCTGACCGTTGTGCAGGCTATTTAGCATGACGTACCTATTCACGTTTCGGTGCAATAGAGTCAGTCTCATCAATGAAAAAGAGAGTCGGTGAGTTCAAGCGCAGGTGGCAAAAGTCGAGGACAGCGTGCGCAGCATCGACGTCATCTGCTGGTAGGTACTGGTGCAGCTGATGGGACCTACGGGCAGATGTGAGCAGGCGCATACACGGGCTTAAAGGACGCGGACACCTACGGGAAAATGTGCGGGCTGTTGATCAGCGCTCGCAGATGGTGGATCACACTCCCGTCATCCCACTCCCACCTCCTCATGGGCCTTCAAGTCCCGCAGCGCTAATATTCCAAAGGTGAGCGCGTCCTCGTCCTCGGGCTCGGCGTCGTCCTCGACGCGCTGAGCAGACATACTTCGCTTCTTGCGAGGGCACAGCACAGGTCGCAGGATGGCGTTCGGCCTGCAGCCGCTGCGCACGAAACGACTCTGGTTTCCAGTCTGTCGTGCATCGAGGGCGAGGTCGAGGGGAGGGCCGATAAGGTGGACAAAGGGCTTTGGCATACTGAGGTGGGCGTAGGCGTTCAGGGGGTCGGACAGATAAGCGGTAGAGGGGGTGATGGTGGACGTGAACGGGGTGATGAAGGACGAGGAGGGGATAGAACGAGCAGCGTGGACGGCGTAAGAAGGGGGGCGGAGGGAAGGGTCGACGCTCAAGGAGAGGGCGGAATGGAACGCGGACCTCGTGAGGGGAGTGAGATGGATGGGCGAAGACGAGGGAAAGCCGCCGGGCGTCAACAAGACGGGCGTCGTGGTGGGGGACGTCGTTGTCGAGGATTCGTCCTCGAGGGCAGTCACGCCTCGCCACTGAGCCGCGGCACGGCGTAGCCTCTCGCGGGTGTCGTCGTGGGGGATGATGTCATTCTCGCCCGTCGGCTGCACGTTGATGAACGGCCTCCTTCTCCGTTTGCTCTGGCGGCCGCCGTCTATCGCTGCTGCGCTTGCCCGTCGCGCCCTCCTGTCCACGCCTGGACTGCTGACTCGCTGCTTCTGCCTATCGAGGTCGAGCGCGGCTCTCTGGCGCGCCTTCTGGATGCAGACGGCGTGGTTTCTGTCGATGGCGCGGGGGTTGCAAACCTAGCACTGGCATTCCTCTGGGACCTGAGAGTCGACGATCCTGAAGCAGGCTGCATGGTACCAGGGCGCGAGTAGCTAGGGCGCGATACTTGATCTCGCATAGGATGCCCGCCGTCTTGTCCCATTCTACGCTGACGTGAACGCCGTCAGGACGTCTGCTCATCGAAGACATGGTGAGCAGGCGACATACATACATGGTTGCTACTCTTTCCAGCCGCACCGGCGGCACGCTCACGCCCACTCATGGTAAGGAGGCGTGTTGTGGCAGTACTGAGAGTTCTTGCCGTCTTGAAGACCGTAGGACGTCAGTTGCGCGAGCTAGAGGAGGTCTGCGCGCGACAATGGTGACCTTACCTCTGGGTCAACCAGGCAGCGTGTATGCGTCGTCCAGATAACGCGAATGCTGCGCCGTTGCTGCGAGGAAAGCCCTGTGCCCGCGCAGGCAGTCTTGCAGCTCCGCGCACCCGCTATGTCAGTGATTCGAGAAGAGTAGTTCTGACCTCAATATTTCGCAGCGGAAGGACGACGCTTCCGGGCTGTTGAGCGTGATCGTGCCGATCGCGATTGAGCCTGGCGCCGATGAAGACCAAATAGGGAAGCGCGGCCAGACAAAGGGCCTTTAGATACG
>NW_020169862.1:0-3730 GCF_002117355.1 Postia placenta MAD-698-R-SB12 | reverse complement strand
ACATTTGTTCGTTAGTGTAGCGGTGGAGAATTAAGCTCCGCGGAGCCAACAACCCTGGCACATGCCCGGGAGTCGAACACTCGACTCGCGCAGACCGACCTTCATCATGCCGCAGCACGTTCAACCAGCTAGGCTATATTGACCTAGAAGGTAAGCCCTCATTTTGCTTTATGTACACCCTTTTGTTTCTCGACTTCAATGTATTCTATTATTCTTGCTTCACTCTGTCGCAGCCGGCGTCTCTCGCGACGTCACTATCTATCGCGGCCGGCGTCTCGGGCGACTTCCATCTGTGTTATTCACTCGCGCTCTATCTCGACTTCCATCTGCTCTATCGCGCTCTATCTCGACTTCGTTGTATGCTAGAGACTCGGGCTGCGACTGGCTCCATCAGCTGATAGTACAGATAAACGGTGAGCATCTTGCCTCTTCACCACTCATCTCTGTCGACAGGAAGGACCCGCGCGCAACCCCTCAAACATCTCGAGGTTAGGCACGAGACCGGAGGGCGCGCGCACGGCGTACGGAGAGGGGGCACAGGAATGCGAGGACAACGCCGTAGTTGGTGAAAGACTGGACGAGGGAGAGGGACTGTTTGCGCACAGGGAACGCCGTGTAGGAACGGAGCGTGCGCGACATACAGGATAGGTAAGCAACACGGTATTCAACGTCTAAGCTACTTATTCACCAAGTACCCCAGCTCTGGACGCATTCAAGGGCAAAGCACAGGCTTGCAGAGCACACCACGGCACTCACGCCGCTTCGCGACAGCGTCAAGACGCCGGTACATACAGTCACGGCCGGTACCTCGAGCTTCAATGCAAGGACCGCGGCGGCTTTGACGCGGCAAAGGCCCTGACGTACGGCCTCGACGAGACCCTTCTCACGTAAGCCCCTCTGCGATACGCTGTGCACGCGCCTGCTGAATTGATTTCTCGCAGTCTTCATGCTTGCCCGGCAGCCTGGTCCCTTTCCCGTGACTGGCAAGTCGCTCGTCCTCAAGCCGTTAGGGTTTACGCCCTCTCGTACTCTTGATCGCCAGGTTTTTTACGGGTCCGGGTTCCCGCCCTGTGTCGCTACAGCAGCAATGACGGGCAGACAATAGCGGAGTACGTAGCTATTGAGAGGGTGCGTTTGGCACTCATTACAAGAATGTGATTTGACGGTCCCTTGCGCGCAGGTGGTGTTCACGAATAGCACTCATCGGCCGCAAAATCATGGAGGCTGCAGCCAAGTCCGGGCTGCCTTCGGCCACCATATTCACGCATGCCCGGTCATCAAGACGCCTTCATGCTAGGATGCCCACTAGCTTGCCAGCCAGAAGATTGGCCAGGACTCCCGCCTGCTCGCAGGCCAGTGCGCCCGTCAGCGTCTCCGCCCGCTCGCAGGCCAGTGCGCCCGTCAGCGTCTCCGCCCCCACGCCTGGACTACTGCTGGGACGGCAGGATGCCCGCCCGCTAGGATGCTTAGTCGCCCTCGCTCCTGGGTGTCCAACCATGGCCGGATGACTACATGCCCAACCCACTCGCATCTCGCACCTCGCCACCGTGTGACATCGCGTCGTAGGCTCGCTCGCCGGGACAAGAGGACGCAGGGACCCGACATGATTATCCCACCACGCGCTTTTTGCACGCTTGGGTGGGCGGGCCTGTATTATAAGATGTCTGCCTGCATGCATGTGGACATTCTTGCGGGCACGTTCGCCCATATGCCCGTCTGAACACCCCGAATACTGACACGGCAGTAGCGACCATATGGATGGCCCAACAGACTGGTACGATATGGGTGCGTCCTGCACTGCACGCGTTACAACGCGCGACTCACCGATGCACTGTCCACAGATCTCGCCTCCCGGATTGAGCCCGGCGGCGCGATCACGACGCTCGGCCACGCGCTGAACATCCAGATGACCTACTGCGCCGTCATGCTCTCGCTCCTCAGCGCGTTTCACTGGGGCTTCCAGTTCGCAGGCTACGGCAAATACAAAAGGTGCGCCAGCCTTGTATGACATGATATACAAATTTTGACCAGAGGCCTCAACAGGTATTCCCACCACTTCATTGGGGCCACGCCCGTCGTGTTCGGCTGTCCACGCTCGGACTGCAGTCCGTGGGAGCGCTGACTGCTCTCTCTCACCACCATGCCGTTGCTATCTTCCTCGAGGGCATGTCGTACTGCAGGTGCGACGCGCTGTGACCGGCACCTCCGAATCCTCCGCCGTCTCCGGATCCAGATCCACGAGGATAGTGTCAGCGTGGCCCGCAAGCGACACCAGTGGCGGCACCTCGCAATCGTCGAACATGAAAACCCCGAATGTGCATGCCAGGCAGTGCGGTTGCAGCGTCGAGCAGGCCCATGAACATCTGCCAGCTGAAGAGCGCGGCGCGCGCGTGTGCGGGCAGCCCGAGCTGGTCGCTCTGCAAGGCGTGCAGCTGGCGTAGGAACGCGCCCGCGCGGAGATCGAGCAGGACCGCCTGACACGTGGAGAGCGCGCCCTGTGCGCGGGCGCGGGAGAATGGCATTCTGCGCGGGCGCGAGAGAGTGGGATTCTATGCGGGCGCGAGGGCGAGAGGAGTGTCGAGCGGGAGGGCGGCCGGCCGGGGGATGCTCGTTTGAGTGGCAAGGACCTGAATGTATATGTAAAACCAGTAAATGTAGAGCTATAAAATGAAAGAATTGAGACATACCTTTAGTTGCGTTGGATGGTGTGAGAGGGTTCATGCGCGGTGCGCTTGATGTGGTTGTTGGACATTAAATGTCCGTCGCTCAATCGAGCGAATAACCCTAAAACAAGGTCAGTCTGCGTATCGGGAAGTGGTGATATTTTCTTACCGCTGCTCTCTGCTGACGTCTACCTGCAAAACATACTAGGAATAAGTACGAACCTTAGTTAACATGCAGGACTCTAGTAACAACAAACTTCCGGAGCGCGCGCTGTCGAAAGCAGGCGCTCCGAAAGGTGCAGATGTTCAGCGCGAGGGTGTGAGTGCGGACGAGAGAGAAGAGGAGGTTGCAGGGACGGTAAGGGAGGTTGACGGCTGGCAGGTAAGTACTCACCTTGTAACAAAGGACTTACCTCATAACAAACTGCGCGCAGGCCATCGGGAGGCCCGGAGGAGGACAGCGCGCACTCGATGGGACGGACGTGACACGCCCGAACCGCGCAGCGCGGAAGTCCGCTAGGTGGGCGCGCGATGTCGCAGCGGGACTCGGTACGGAGCGCGGGGTGGCTGCAACTGGAAAACATCAGAGAAAAGTGGTAAGAACAAACAAATGAACTTACTGGTTGAATCTTGACCTCTTGATAGGTTCCACGTCCCCGGATGAGGGGGCCGCCGTCAGTCGTGTCCACGACCGTGTCGGACGTCGTCGCGGACGCCGAGACTGTGTCAGATGTCGTCGCGGACGCCGAGACCGCGTCAGACGTTGTTGCGGATACCGAGACCGTGTCGGACGTCGTCGCGGACACCGAGACCGTGACGGACGTCGTCGCGGATGCTGGGTTAGGTCAAAACAAGAAAAAAAGAAATCGAAGTGCTGCCAAAAGGTTAGTGGTGGCAACACAGCGCCGCGCAGAGGCAGCGCACCTTGCAGAGGCAGCGGCGCAGGTCGTGGACTTCGACGGCGCAGTCGACAACGTACCTACCGATCCGGTAAGCGATCGCGAAGTCGGAGCTTCCGCGCGTAGACGGCGCGCTCAGCAGTGGGTTGACGACGAGAGCGGAGACGA
>NW_020169861.1:21671-24505 GCF_002117355.1 Postia placenta MAD-698-R-SB12 | reverse complement strand
CAACAACAACACCTTTTTTACCAGCAGGCATACTAGCAGGCAGAGTTTTAGCCAAAGCACTACCAACAGCACCACCAGCAGCTATTGCAGCACTTTTTGGATCAACACTAATTTTTTTTGATTCATTATTTTTCTTACCACTTTCATTGTCAGATCCATCAACATCAGTAGTATCACAAAATATTGTATCTAAAATATCAACAAAAGGAAATAAATATAAACTAATATAAAAACATAAATAATAGAAAATAAATTTTTGTATCAATTTAATATATTTATTATTAGAATACGTAAATTTATTAAAAATAAAATTAAATATTAAAAAAGAAATACCAAATTTAATTAAATCTAATACCAAATTAAAATAATAAATTATAAAAATCATTAAAATAGTAATAATAATATAAAATAAATTATATAATAAATCTTTGTTCCAGTAGTCTATTAGATTGTAAAATCTTAGTTTATTAAAATATCTTTTCATCATTTTGTTTATTTACTTGTATAGTTTAAGAACTTTTAACTTAAGGATATTAATTTCCACCCCAGTAATATACAGCAATAAATAAGAATAACCAAACAACATCCACAAAAGAGCGGCGTAGCCGAGGGGGTACTCTATCTTCTACTCTGGAGTTTCTGTTAGTTTATAAACCATTGATGGAATGATATATGGTTTGACAAGGGATTCAAAATGAGGAACAGATTTTGCCCATATATATATTCTATTTCTTCCGTGAACTGAGCATTTTAAATTAAATTTCTCAGAAAGAACGTCAGCTAAGAATTGTACATGAGGCAAAGTAAATCCATTTGTATTTATATGGAACCCTGGAACACATTTACCACCATCGTCCATAACCCAATATGCTAAAGAGACAGGTGTTAACAAATCTCCAATTGTTGCTGGTATCACTTTTGTACCTTCTGGGTAAAAAAGAGTGTATAAGGCATTAAATTCAGGAAGAGATTTAGTAGAGAAAGAAAAATATTTATAAACTTTACCTTTAAATACCGCATCCTTTTCTGGCATTGATGTAAGATGACAATAATTTTGGTTTTTAAAAATATCAAAAACATGATTAACATATTCTTTATGAATTATGCTTTGTGCAAATTGAAAATAAGTATTCCCATTTTTATATTTTTTAACTAATGTTCCATCACCTAAGATTAAACCAATTAACATTTGGTTGAAGAATCCGGTATTTGGAGTTTCGTTTGAACTAAAGTTTCTTTTCATACCTTGAACTATTGGGTATTTCCTACCTTTAACAACACAAAATAAACTAGATAATCCAGCTACTTCGGGTGTAGTTAGACCTATGTCAGTACTACCACCACCCCAATAGTAAACGGCAATAAATAAGAATAACCAAATAACATCAACCATGTGCCAGTAAAGTATTGCTGCTTCAAATCCTTGATGATGAGAATTTGTAAGATGATAATTAATTAATCGAATAAACGCAACTGCAATGAATATAGTTCCTATAATAACGTGGAATCCATGTAGACCAGTTGAGGCATAAAATGCTGACCCATAAACAGAATCTGAGAATGTGAATGCAGCTTCTGAGTATTCGTAATATTGTAAACAAGTGAAAATTACAGCTAATACAATTGTAAGAAGTGTTCCTAATATAGCACCTTCTCTATTACCTTGGATTAAGGCATGGTGTCCATATGTTACAAATGCTCCACTTGATAATAATAAAATTGTATTTAGTAATGGTATAGCAAAAGGATCTAAAGCTGTTATACCTTGTGGTGGCCATACTCCACCTATTTCAATTGCAGGAGATAAACTAGAATGGAAAAATGCCCAAAATACACTTAAGAAAGCAAAAACTTCACTAATAATAAATAATACTACACCTATTGTTAATCCTTTTTGTACTTGAGTAGTATGACATCCTAGATAAGTAGCTTCTGCTACAATATCTTTAAACCATAGTGCCATAGCAGAAGCTGTTAATGCAAAACCTAAACTTAAGATAGCACCTCCATAAGGATATCCATGCATATACATTACTCCACCTATAGCCATATTTAATAGTGTAAAACTAACTAATAAAGGCCATGGTGAAATTTCTACTAAATGAAACGGAAAATTTTGAATTAAGTTTCTATTGATACTCATTAATTTTAATCTTATATATATTTAATATATTATTACACCAAAGTAGAGACTTATTACTAATACTTAGAATAAATTATTCTAGATAAAAAATGATTGATTTTATTATTTAATTAGAATATAATTTAAACAATAATTTTAAAACAAATCTTAGCGGCATATTGCCGCTTTAGAAAAAGATTTATATATTAGTATATAGTCAAAGTACACAGATTACCGTGTAGGTTTGGTTGCTTAGAGTAGTATTGTTAATACTATTCTTTTAAAAACAAAAACAATTATAAAGTTAAAATGTAAATACTGAAAAGTATTTCTCCCTCCTTGGCGCTGGCGCGGAAGCCAGCGCAAGGGAGCGAGTGAAACTAATACATTAGCTAATATACTAAAGAATAAATATAATTTTGAAATTTTCGTCTTAATTATATTAATTTTACTATTTGCCTCCGCCAGCTGGCGGAGAGGAAATTTCTCTATCCCCTCGCTCGCGCCATCGCTCGCTCGCGCCTAGCGGCAGCCTAGCGGCAGCCTAGCGGCAGCCTAGCGGCAGGCAGGCATGGATGTTAGATTAAATTTTTCCAAAAGAAAATTACCATACACAATAAATATTATAGATATCACTGCGTTTATAAAAGTATAATTTAATATTAATAAGGAAATTGCTAATTGAGTAAAAATATCCATCAAAGATCTCTCT